>NW_027427009.1:0-1871 GCF_003597395.2 Chelonoidis abingdonii
CGGATGTTATGAATAAGGCTGTAAGTGTGTCACAGAGGTCATGGAAGTCATGGATTCTGTAACTTTCCATGACTTCCACAGAGGCCGATGTGCTTGGTTCAGAGGCCCCCATGCGCCCTCTCATCCGCCCAACAGCAGAGTTTGGGTGTGGGAGGGGGGCAGGGGATTGGGACATGGAACTGAGTGAGGTGGGCTCTGGGCGGTGCTTACCTGGGTTGGAGCTCCCCAGAAGCAGTGACATCCCCCTCACTCCTTTGCTAGTAGAGGTATGGCCAGGTAGCTCTGTGCAACCGACTGGGAGCTGTGGGGGCAGTGCTCTGGGCGGTGGCAAGCCCCCTATTCATTGCATGCCCCCACCCACTGCCCCCCCAGCACCCGCAGGGGTCCTGGGCTGCGTGCCGCCATCTGCACACGACCCCCCCAGGCTGCCATGCCCCAGCACTTGCGGGGGCCCCAGTCAGGCCCCCCCCCCCTCAAAAATTTTTTACAGGTATTTTTAGTAAAAGTCATGGATGACAGGTCACAGGCCGTAAATTTTTTTGTTTACTGTCTGTGATCTGTCCGTGACTTTTACTAAAAATTAGAGCTGTCAAGCGATTAAAAAAAATTAATAGAATACCATTTATTTAAATATTTTTGGATGTTTTCTACATTTTCAAATTGATTTCAATTACAACACAGAATACAAAGTGTACAGTTCTCACATATTTTTGATTACAAATATATGCACTGTACAAAACAAAGGAAGTAGTATTTTTCAGTTCACCTAATACAAGCACTGTAGTGCAATCTCTTTATCATGAAAGTTGAACTTACAAATGTAGAATTATGTACCAAAAATACTGCATTCAAAAATAAAACAGTGTAAAAGTTTCGAGATACAAGTCCACTCAGTCCTTATTTCTTGTTCAGCCAATCGCTTAGACAAACAAGTTTGTTTACATTTGCAGGAGATAATGCTGCTCGCTTATTGTTTACAATATCACCTGAAGTGAGAACAGGCATTCTTGTGGCAGTGTTGTAGTTTGCTTGTAGTTTTACATTGTTTTGTGTTTGAGTACAGTTATGTAACCAAAAGAAAAAAAAAATTACATTTGTAAATTGCACTTTCATGACAGAGATTGCACTATAGTACTTGTATGAGTTGAACTGAAAAATGCTATTTCTTTTGTTTATCATTTTTACTGTGGAAATATTTGTAATAAAAATAATATACACTTTGATTTCAGTTACAACACAGAATACAATATGTATGAAAATGTAGAAAAACATGCAAAATATTTAATAAATAATAGAATACCAATTGAAATTTAACAGTGCGATTAAAACTGATTAATCACGATTAATTTTTTTGAGGTAATCGCGTGAGTTAACTGCAATTAATTGACAGCTCTACTAAAAATACATGTGACTAAAATGTAGCATTAGTTATGAATAGTGTCTTTTATGGAAAGAAAGCATGGCAGATCATTCCATCTAGGTCTGCTTCTTGAAAAAAGATTCAAGTCTTTCTTCAGAGTGTGCTGGGGTCAGGTACAATGGTTCTTTGCGATACTAAAGTTAAAATACCAAGGGTTTAGTACCCATGACAGAATTTCTCAGATTACTAGGATTTTCTTCTGCTTCATCTGGTGCTCCACCTTTTTACATCTTAAGACACACATCCTATTACAGTGTGCTTACTTGTATTTAGTAAGCTTTTATGTGTTTTTATATGCCTTTATTGAGATGGCACTTATGTCTTTTTTCCTCTTACAGTAATTCACTGCTCTGGACAGAAGTCATAACTCATAGGGAATGGAGGCAGAGCTCACTTTTTGGGGAAAGAAAATAAAGTCCCTCTTACTGATAGATTTTTTTTTTTTTTTTTT
>NW_027427010.1:0-6458 GCF_003597395.2 Chelonoidis abingdonii
TTCCAGGAGCTGCTTGAGGTAAGTGCTGCCCGGAGCTTGCACTCCTGGGCCTCTCCTCACGACCCAACCCCAATCCCCGTCCTGCCCTCCAAACCCCTCAATCCCAGCCCAGAGCAACCTTCTGCATCCCAAACCCTTCATCCACAGCCCCACCCCAGAGCCTGCACCCCCAGCTAGAGTCTGCATGCCTTTCCGCCCTCCAACCCCCTGCACCAGCCCTGATGCCCCTCCCGCCCTCCGAACCTCTCGGTCCCAGGCCAGGGCACCCTCCTACACCCAAACTCCTCATCCCCAGCCCCACCCCGCAGCCTGTACCTCCAGCCAGAGCCGTCACTCCCCCCACCTACTCCCCGCCCCATCCTGGAGCCTCCTCCCGCATCCTGGACTCCTCATTTCTGACCCCACCCCAGAGCCCACACCCAGAGTCCTCACCGCCTCCTGCACCCCAAGCCCAATTTTGTGAGCATTCATGGCCTGCCATACAGTTTCTGTTCCTAGATGTGGCCCTCAGGTGAACAAGTTTGCCCACCCCTGGTGTAGACAGACATATCAGTTGGGACTTTTGTTTTAATAACTGTCACTTCCACATTGGGGATTACAACCATTAGCAAGCTAGGAATCTTGTCATCACTCCATTTAAAGAGCTTGGCTGTCATCCTCCTCTGTGGAAACTCTATATCCTTGTATTTACATGACCGCACACAGAAGGGCAGCATAAAGAAAAACAGCGTTCTTCTGGGCATGTTTAACAAGGATTAACAACTTGCAGCATCAGCCAGCAAAAGGCACAGTTCCAGCCTTGCACATCTGCCTCCTTTGGCTTTAAGGAATCAAAGGCAAGCCCTTGTACTGTATGTCTCCATTCAAAGATGCTGGAAATTGACTTGCTTCTCTGTGACATTTTTGTTTGTGGATTGACAATGTTCTGTTCTTTTGAGTTCACTAGGGGTGACCAGCAGCAGTTGTGCATTATCTGCCTTTTTAAATATGAACTGACCTGATCACAGTGACTCTGATGTTTCTCTAATCTTTTCCAAACCCCTGCTCTTTCAGGCCTCTGAGTGATGCACTTCCTTTTTTACTAAATCAGCTATCTTATTTCTGCAGATACTGAAAAGCTGCTCCTGGACGCTTTCTCCTAAATTTAGCCTTTACTTCGTTTAGTCTAGTCAATTACACTTAATGAAACTGGCCCTTTTTGTTCTGATATTTCATTTCACAAAAAATGCTGCAGATTTAAAATTGGACTCTACTATAATTTGTTTTAATCTTTTTTTCAAAAGAAGTAGTTTGGGAGACAGTCCTATCAATACTTTTGTATCAGTAACGTGATTATTCTCTCCTCCCCCATTTAGGTCATAACTAAACTATAGTGTTCTGACTAACAGAACATCTACTGGCATTTTAGGGCATTGGGAATCTTATCGTATTACTTGATGAATGTGGTAATGCTTCTCTGGGTAGTTTTTGCTTCTTGTAGACTTGTCAATGGGGAGGACAGTGTGTGCTCTGGCAAGCTTGCTGCTTCACTGAGCAAGTCTTATAATTCTGATGTCCGTGGAAGTCAAGAATGCTCTGAGAGCTGGTCTTGGCATCTATTGCAGGCCTTTAATTGTATCTTTTGCATTTCAGTAATGAGTGACCTGATACTAGGTTCTGGTAGGACATAATCGGAGAGTGGTGTGTGTGTCCATCTGTCTACCCACTGTGAACTGTGTTCAGATTATTCTTTAAGTGGCTTGGGCTGGGATGGCTTGCCTCATCAGTGTTTTTGGTTTTATGCAGCGTTCAAGTTTTAAATACAAACTGTCCAGGCAAAACGTGTTAGCCTGAACGGTTTTTGTACAGTATAGGCTGGTTGTGTACAATATATTGGAAAGGGAGAATACTTTCGGAGTGAAATTCTGGCCTCATAAAGTCAATGGCAAAACTCCTATTGGCTTAATGGGCCAAGATTTCATCCTTGCTGTTTTTTTTTTGCAGTCGTGTGGACAAATGGATGCACTTGCAGACTTAGACAGAGATTGACTGTGATTGCTCACGTACTTCCCTTCTCAGATGACTAAATTCTTCCCCTCTACCATGTAGAACAATTTTTTTCAGAATTTCTGTTGCCTTTGTGTGTCTTTTGGCGAGAAATTGAGCTAAAATTATTTTGTGTACTCTGGCATTCAGGCTGCTGAGAAATACCCGAGCTGACTAAAAAGTTGATTTTTATCTTTGTATTTGATTTTTTCCAAAAGTCACCTTCATGCTTTTTGTGGCCAAGACTACTAGCATCTAACGTGACATGTCTAGTATAATTTAAACTATCTCCAGGATACAGAAAAAATGAGGACCTAAGTCTCTCAAAATGTATTGGGTCATTAGAAAATGACCCACTAGGTAACAAGTACATCCTTAATATCTGAAAAAACCTTCTAAACTCCGGTGGTTGTAATATTCGCCAGCTTTAAGCCAGTTCAACTGTTTTTAGGCTAAATCACTGCCAAAACCAAGATGAAATTAGCACAGAAAATACTGTAGTCCATGTATGCATGCTTTTAGTTTTTATCACTTAATACAGTAATTTCTTGTTTCATTTAAGTAGGTAAGTGAAAACAATTTTAAAAATATGAAATGCTGTAGCGTGGTCATCAGTTACGTTTTAGGCATGAAATGTACTGTTTAGGTTAAAAATGGCTTCTGCAGAATCCTGTTACATGCGAGATTCACTTGACATTTTAGGCACATTCACTGTCTAGCTATGTTTTCATGTGTGTTTGCTCAGTGAGCCCACTGTTACTGTAAATATTGGTAAAAAGCGTAAAGAATATTTGGCAAAGTAGCAGAATCAAGAATAGACCTCAACTTTGTGTTTATCAATGTCCAGTTCACTAGGCCACAGGTCAAGTCACTGACCTTCTATGCTGTACTTGTCACACTTGAAAAGTGTGGCTAAAAATACTTACTCTTAGATTCAAAGATTTTTTGTTTCCAAGAGCAGTCCTCAGCATTATTAACCAAATTTGATAGTTGGCTAATGAAGTAGAGGATTCAAAGCATTTTGTATGAGAATTGCATACTGGGCCGGACCAGTGTCCTTCTAGCTCATACCTATCTTCTGTCAGTGCTGGAACTTCAGAAGGAGTGCACAGAACAGGGCAAGTAAGTGATCTCCCTGTCATCAGTCCCAATTCTGGCAATCAGAGTTAGGAGTACATCCAGAGTGTGGGCATCCCTGACCATCATGGCTAATAGCCATTGATGAACCTATCCCTCCATTAACTTATTTAACTTCTTTTTTTTTTTTCCTGAACCATCATACACTTTTGGCCTCACAACATCCCTGGCAAGAGTTCCACAGGTATGACTGTGCATGTGTGGAAAATTACTTCCTTATGTTTTGTTTTTAAACCTGCTGCCTATTTATTCATTGGATGATGCTTACTGTATTTGTGTTTATGTAAATGGTAAATAACATTCTATTAAAAAAAAAATCACACATGATGTGAATAAATAATAGATCCCTACTCCCTCCTCCCCCTTTCATCAGTCGTCTTCTAAGTTATAAACAATCCAGTCCTTTTAATATTCCTCCTATGGAAGCTGTTCCATACCCAACTATCCATAATAATTTATATTGCCTTCTTGCACCTTTTCCAAGTCTAATGTATTTTTTGAGACGGGATACCAGAATCATGCAGTATTCCAGGAGATGAGTGTACCATGGATTTGTATAGTGCCATTATAATATTTTATATCTTATTGTCTGTCTGTTTCTAATGCTTCCCAACCATTTGTTTTTGCGCTGCTGCACACTGAAGTAATATTCAGAGAACTTCCATGTGTTTCCAAGATCTCTCTGTAATGGTAACGGTTAATTAGACACATTCATTGTGAGTTATAGTTTAACATTTTTTAATGTGCATGTGTCCGAACCAATACAGGTTCGAGTAAGTTTTTTGATCGAGTGAGGAAAATCAAATGTGACAGATGAAGTTCAAAGCCACATGGCGTTTATTGATGGGGGATAAGTTGCAACTTGCTGGGAGGAGCGCCTACCAACTAACAGTACTGTTAGAATGAGAATATTTACACAACTAGAAACAATCATTTACAACCAACAACAAGAAACCAAATCATCTGTCATTAACTGCTACACAGAAAATTAGAGCAGATACACCAAATGGAGAAACTATATACATACCAAATATTGTAAAGTACAACAATTAACCACAACAGCAATCAATACAACATTTAACTCTCAATACTATACACAAACTGGTACCAATAAGGCAGGAAAAAGGAAGAGCTAAGCAAACAGTTATGTACAGAAATAGAATACAAATGCACACTCAGGCGCAGCTGACCACAGTACAGGCACCAGGAGTATGAACGAATTGAAGGAATTAATCCACCCGACTGAGCTGGCTAAATCCGCAGGAGACCTTCTAACTGGAAGACGATCCAAGTCTCCAGCTAACATGCGGATACTTCTCAGATCTTGCATGAGACATAGTTTTATGTCGAATTTCTCCTCTGCCTCGTTCACGATCTGATTGTCCCTAGCTCCTCGTCTTCCGGTTCCGAGCTGGAGCCTCCATGAAACAGGATCTGCACATGGCACACTACCGCTTAGCACAGGCCGCGGTATTTTTTGTACAAGGCACTACCTGACCCCTAGTGACCAGGCAAAAAGAGTAGGAGAAGGCACACGCACGTATTTGCACAATGCAACAACTACGTGTGCACACGGTAACCCAAATGTGACCTTTTGCCGACAATTGGATACAGATCAAGTTGAGCATAGGTTAGGGCTTGACACTATAATTTCACCTGCTGTTTTGCTGCTCATTCCCTCATTTAGTGGAATCCCTTTGTAATTCTTTTCAATCAGCTTTGAACTTGAGTAATTTAGTACTGTTGGCAAATTTTGCCACCTCGCTGTTCACCTTCTCTCCCAGATAACTTATGAATATGTTGAACAGGACTGGTCCTAGTACAGATCCTTGGGGGACATCGCTATTTCCCACTTTCCACTATGAAAATTTACCATTTTTTCCTGTCTTTTTTTTCTTATCTTTTAACCAGTTACTGATCCATGAAAGCACCTTCCCTCTTATCCCAGGCTACATACTTTGCTTAAGAGCCTTTGGTGAGGGACCTCATCAACAGCTTTCTGAAAATCTAAGTACACTATTGTGACGGGATCCCCCTGAGGTGCAGCCTGGGACTGTGGGACCTCTGTGCCCCCTGAACTCTCTCCAGGCTGGGCTGTCTCTCACGGTGCCTTACTAGTGACCAGCAGCAAACCCCTCCAGGCGCTGTGGTCACTCAGCACAACAGCATGTGGAGCCCCACACCTAGCGATACCATCTCACACTGCTCAGGATGAGCAATGCAGATTTATTAATTGGTTCACCACTTCAGTAATGGAAAGTGTACAAACACCAGCCTTGTCAAACATGAGCAGATTTACCACACACTTCATACAAAGTCACTGGTAAAGATAAACAGTAAAACAAATTTATTCACTATTAAATGTAGGTTTTAACTGAAATTAAGTGATAGGCAAAAAGTCAGAGTTAGTATCCAAAAGCAATAAAATATAGCCACACAGTTTAAACTCTCAGCCCTATTAGACTGGGCAACCTAGATTAAGCAGTTTTTCTCACTCCACTGGATATTGCAGTCCTTCGTATACAGATTGGCCTAGATTTCAAGGGTGAAATCTCCTCTTTTGGCATCTTGTCATCTTCTCAGTGTCGTAGTTGTTTGAAGCATAGGTGAGGGCAGGGAGAAGGGCTAAGTATGTGTCCACTATGTCTGTTTTATACCCTCAGTCCATGTGCTTGGAAAACACAAGTCCAGGTATGTCTGGGGACATTGCTAAGTCTCCAGGCAAGGTTGAGCAATTCCCATGGTGTGGCCTCATGCAGGTAAATCATTGGGTTGTAGCTCCCTTGCTGGACAATGGTCGTTGATGGGTTCATTGATACCCCACCTGGGTGCTGGTTACTTTCCTTGCTGTTGCCTCTGGGGAGCTAATATCTGGCGGATTCCCCAACTTTTATAACAGGCTTTAGTGACAACCATTTAACACGATTCTCATAACTTCATATGCATCAGTGATATACATATATGGATAGAGAAATTACCTTCAGCAAATCATAACCTTACAAGGCACGCTTTATATGTAAGATCACAATTATATAAAAATGATGAATATTGGGGTTCCAGGATGCTCCCCCAGGGTATCCATTGTCACAACTACATTCACTGGATCCCCCTTGTCCACGTGCTTGTTGATTCCCCTCAAAGAATTCTAGTAGATTGGTGAGGCATGATTTCACTTTGCAAAAACCATGTTGTTCTTTACTGTAGTTTCAACTAGTTTGCCCAGTACTGAAGTCAGTTGCCAGGAGTACCTCTAGAGCCCTTTTTAAAATTAATGTAATGTAATTAATGTAATGTAA
>NW_027427011.1:0-3833 GCF_003597395.2 Chelonoidis abingdonii
GGCCTTCGATCCCGCGCCGTGAGGATGGGAGGTAAGTCAAAATAAGATACTTCGACTTCAGCTATGCTATTCCTGTAGCTGAAGTTGTGTATCTTACATAGACTCCACCCCCCCCCAGTGTAGATCAGGCCTTAGATAATGGTGCTTCTTTTACTCTGCTTCTTTTCTGCATGTTCCTTTTGGATTGGGATTTTTAGTGCTGTTTCTAACTTCACTTTAACTCTAACCATTTGGAATACTGCCTGCGGCTCAAGAGCCTTACTCAAAGTCCAGGGGTAGTCTTGCCATTTAGAAATGGGCAAATGACAGATTTTTTGGTTTGCTGACAATTCTGAGAAATCCGGGGAAAATAGATTTTGGGTTAAATGGAAAACTATTTTTTTTTTAATTTCAGCAAATCTAAAAGTGTGAGGGAGGGGAGTTTTGAGTCAGCCAAGCATTTACAGCATATTTTTGATTTAGAGAATATTTTAATATGTTTAATGTTTCAAAATAAAATTAAAGGAAATTTCAAAATGAACAATCTCGTTGAATTGAAAAATCAAGGTGTTCATTTAGAAAAATTTGAAACTTTTTTGATTTTTTCTGAATTATTTGTTTTATTTTGACCAAACCAATTCAGGGAATTTGACATGAATTTGTGAAATATTTAGTGTCACAGAATTAGTATTTTTTGCCCAAAAAGTTTCCGTCAAAAAATCCCTCCCAGCTCTATTTCCACTGACTGCAATGGGCTTGGGATCAGGCTCTCAGACAGGCATATCTGTGGTAACGGGAGGGGCTATAACTTTCATTTGTTATAGATGTAAGCAGAGGCAGGATGAGCTCTACCCTGACATCTAGTGGTGAATTATGGCGAGTGTGGAAGAGAATTTCAAGGGCTGATCTTGTTTGCTTAGACACGCCCACCCCACCTAGCATGAGTCCATGGCAGCCCAAAATGGTCACTTTGACAGCTGTGGGATCACCAATTTCTCTGTTATTGGGGCAGGAGGAATAAAGTGTTGTTACCCTGATTATGTGAATGAGGGACTATGAAACTGTTTTATGACAGAGGGTCTCACCATTAACTAAGGAGCACTCACTAGACAAGGGACATGGGTTCCAAAACCCAGTAAATTTAAAGAGGTTGGGGATTGGCATGTGTATCTGGTGGTATGAATCCCCCCCCCTTCTTTCTGTTTTTACTGCTGAATAGGGGAGTACTTTTGATTCTATTAGGAGTCTAGATACAGGCTGCAGAGCTGAATTCACTTTGGCCCAATGGTGCACCAGCACTGGGGCTCCCCTACTACAAGCTGAAATCACTAAAAGAGCTCAACTTACTGAGCTGAGTGCTGTGTTAACTAGTGTGGGGAGCCTGAAGATATATTGCTAAGTGACTGGCAGAGCAGTGCAGTTTGCAGGAAGGTTGGAGTGGCCCATGGAACAGTGAATGGAGCGATGCAGAGCTGATCAGTTTGCGGGATGATTAGAGGGGCCCATGGAACAGCGAGTGAGTGAGTGGAGTGGAGCAGTTTGTGGGGACGGCTAAAGGAATGGAGCAGCTGGTGGAGTGGAGCCGTTCGTGGTGAAGGCTGCAGCAGAACTCCACAGAGAGGTGAGGCAGTCAGTCTCGGACCATGTAAGGCTCCCCATAACACTCTGTGTGTCCTGCCCCCATTTCCACCCAGGTTGGGGGGATAAAACTCTGCAGATAAACTTTTGAACTCTGGGGCGGCACTGACCAGGGACAGAGACTTTTGGGTTGTTGGACTTTAGGATGATTAGAATTAAGGGGAAAAGGACATTGCCAAAACTTACTTGGTGGGTCTTTTGCTCATGGTTTGTGTTATGAATCCTGTTTGTGGTGTTTCCCCAATATGATGCCACATTGTTTCCCTCCTTTATTAAAAAGGATTTTGCTACACTCAGACACCGTGCCTGTGAGAGGGAAAGTATTGCCTCCTAGAGGTGCCTGAGGGGGTGGTATGTAATTGTCCCAGGTCACTGGGTGGTGGCTCGAGCCGGTTTTGCATTGCGTTATTGAAACAGAACCCCTGGATACTGAACCCGGTCCTTGTTGCTGCCAACTCAGGGAGCAGAAGGGTTACATAGATATTAGAAGCAGGAGGAATGTTGTTATCTTCACAGACCTTTCACATTAGAATGTGCCTATCTGAGTTCTTGCCTGCCTGCAGAGAACAGGAATAAATGGAGTAAACTCACATAGTTTCTTCCTGGATTCTGTATGTTGCTCATTTTGAAGAGAGGAGGGAAGACAGCTCTGGAACTGGCAAAGCAATACACTTGAAATCACTACAGGGAGGGAAGCCTTGAAGGGTAAACAGCTCCAATCCGTGTCAGCTTGTCTTCACTAAAAGCAATGATTAAAGCACTGGCCCCAAAGGGAGAGATGTGTGCCAGGTGTGCTAGGTGATGCAAAATAGGAGGCTGAAGTGAAAAACCAGGGCTGGGTGCAGATGGCAGGATAAGGGAGGTGTAATGGGAACTGAAATTGCTACTGAAATGTAATGCCCTTATTGGGTGTGCTCTAAAGCCACCCAGCCGATAGTAACTCCAAAGTGAAATTATTTAGATAGTTTGTTGCAACTTAAAATCCCACCCAATTGGTTTAAAAGAATTCTGCCCTTGCTCAAAGCCCGTATTTGGAAGGGAAAAGACCAAGAGTTAAACTCCAACGGTTACTAGCGCCACACTCTTTTCATCCCACCTGTTTTCAAATGTGCGTTTTATCCTGTGTATCTCACCAGAGTCTCAGTCATGCTACCTAAGGCTTGGTTGCAGTTTGTTGCTTGAGCTCATCTATCTAACCAGGTTTCAACGTCTTTCCCCTTGCCAGTCTCTCCCTGCAGCATAGCTGCCACAGGAATAGAAAAACCAGAGGAAACAGGTCCACCAATGCCCCAAGCTCCCACTGAGACCCCAGGAAATTAACCTGCCTGATTCTAATAAACTGATCTCTGTTTGGGGCTCCAAAGGCAGGTGAAACCAGCCCCTCCTGCACCAAAGTCCTCACCAGCTTGGCTAGGGTCTGAGTTACCACCTCACCCTAAATCTGGTGATCCCTAAAACTGTACTGGTCCAGGGGTGAGCAGTGGCGCTGGAACAATTTGTATCGTGGGGGTGCTGAGAGCCATTGAACCAAAGTGTAAACCAGGAGTTGGCAACCTTTCAGAAGTGGTGTGCCGAGTCTTCATTTATTCACTCTAATTTAAGATTTCGCGTGCTGGTAATTCACTTTAATGTTTTTAGAAGGTCTCTTTCTATAAGTTTATAATATATAACTAAACTACTGTTGTATGTAAAGCAAATAAGGTTTTTAAAATGTTTAAGAAGCTTCATTTAAAATTAAATTAAAATGCAGAGCCCCTTGGACCAGTGGCCAGGACCCGAGTAGTGTGAATGCCACTGAAAATCAACTCGTGTGCCACCTTCAGTACCCGTGCCATAGATTGCCTACCCCTGGTGTAAACCCTCTTGTCAAGGTTTTTTCCCCCACTTTGAACTTTAGGTATAAAAAGTGGAGATCTGCCTGAACACTTTTAAGCTTAATTACTAGCTTAAATCTAATACGATGCTGTCATAAATAGATAGCTAAGGGTTAATGTTTCTTTTACCTGCAAAGGGAACCAAACACCTGACCAGAGGACCAATCAGGAAAATGGATTTTTAAAAGAAAGGGAGGGAACCTCAGGAGGGGTTTGGCTTGAGTCGGGGTCTGTTTTGGTTTCTTTCGGCTATGGGAGAACAACTTTTCTTTCTATCTCCAATCTTCTTTCTACCCTTCTACTACCAAGTTGTGAGTACAAAGGTAGCAAAGCAATAGGCTG
>NW_027427012.1:0-1778 GCF_003597395.2 Chelonoidis abingdonii
GGGGCCCAGGCCATCAGTTGCTAGGAGACAGAGTGCCAGGCATTTAGGTGCACTGGCCCTTTGCTCTGCAGCAATCACACCCCCTTATCCCACCACCTAGATACTTAAGAACTGCCTAGGGGACACTGAGGCACCAACACAGTATTCAGAGCAAACATTAAGAACAGTCCCAGTTCGTCACAAATACCTTTTGCAAATTGGTGGTATACATTACGTTCCCTTTCATGTGAATATGAGTTTGCTAACAACATATATGGAAATATATACAAAGGTGAGATCTGTTGCTCTATCTGTCTAAGTACTTATGCACCTCATCTCTGTATTCCCATTCCATGGCCCTCTGAGCATCTAATGATGTCTTGAAAATCATATATATTTGAGCTCCTTTCCTGCTTGTCCACTCTCAGAACAGTAGGGGTCATATTTTCTTGTTTTCATAACAAGCATTTTAGCCTGAGATGCTTTTTAGAAGATGTTTGGCACTTCAGTGATTAGAATTAGGCATGGGAATCCAAAAAGATCATGAAATTAAGCATATTTCTGCAATTGCCATTTCACTAGTTAGGTGAAAGGGTCAAAATGTGAAGTGAGAAGAGATACCTGTAATGATATCATTTTATACTTGAAAGTTACAAAATTTAAAGGAGTTGTTTAGTGACTCAGTTTCATCAGAACTAATTGTAACTTCAAGGTAATAAAAGCCTGCTGTTTGTTTGTTCCTTTAAAGGGACATGTAACTGAGTCATTAAGTTCTGAATGTATAATACTAAATTTTAAACATATAGAACCTGATCCAAACCATAGTAGGCAATGTTCACCATATAGTCTCATTCACCATAATACTTTGAAATGTAACTGCAACCAAATATAACTTGAAAATATGTTATAAAAGATTTTGCTCACATTAATCATGTGAGTAGTTCCATTAACATCAGTAGTACTCATGTGAATACCAGAAGGAGGTTTAAAGTGTAACTCCAACCAAATGAAAATATGTACTGAGAAGCATGGCAAATTATCTCTGAAAATACCATGTGAGTCCACTGGGAACAAATAGGCCTGGTATAACATTGTCATAGAATTATGGGGCCTGATTTTGATCTCACTAGTTTTACAGTGGTGCATTTCCACTGACTTAAGTGGAATGACCCTTGATTTGAACTGATCAGAATATGGTCCATTATGTCTATGCATCAATAAATCCAATATTCCTTTGGGTCATAGAGTTTAAGGCCAGAAGGGACCACCAGATCATTTTATTATGTCATCAGTAATTAGATGCTGTGCAAAAAGAGAACTGCCTGGTAAAACACAAAAGTCTGACTTATAATGCCAAAACCCATTCTCTGGTAAATTCAGCAGATTTCAATGTACTAAATTAATAAATTGATGTGTGGTACACGAGATTCTTCTAGATAAGTAAGAAAAATTCAGTTGTGGTTATTCATGATTAGCTCTCCAAATTAGTGCTTAAATATTACTGTATTTCAGTGGTACCCACACTTTTCCTGTTATGCCCTCTGTCATAAACAGATAGTTTAAGGGTTAATGTCTCTTTTACCTGTAAAGGGTTAAGAAGCTCAGTAAACCGGTTGATATCTGACCAGAGGACCAATAGCGGGACAAGATACTTTCAAATCTTGGTGGAGGGAAGTCTTTTGTTTGTGCTCTTTGTTTTGGGGGTTGTTCGCTCTTGGGACTAAGAAGGACCAGACGTCAATCCAGGCTCTCCAAATCTTTCTGAATCAGTCTCTCATGTTTCAAACTTGTAAGTAACA
>NW_027427013.1:0-2103 GCF_003597395.2 Chelonoidis abingdonii
CCCCCCCCCCAGGTATTAATGCATACTCTGAGTAATTAATAAGTAAAAAGTGATTTTATTAAATACAGAAAGTAGGATTTAACTGGTTCCAAGTAGTAACAGACAGAACAAAGTGGATTACCAAGTAAAATAAAATAGAACACACAAGTCTATGTCTGAGAAACTGAGTACAAATAAAACCTCATCAGTTCCAGTAAGCTTCCTTCTATAGACTAGCCTCCTGCTAGTCTCGGTCCAACAACCACTCACACCGCCTGTAGTTACTGTCCTTTGTTCCAGTTTCTTTCAGGTATCCTTGGGGCTGGAGAGGCTTTCTCTTTAGCCAGCTGAAGACAAAATGGAGGGGTCTCCCAGGGGGTTAAATAGACTTCCTCTTGTGGGTAGAGACTCTCTCCTATGCAGAGTCCAGCTCCAAGATGGAGTTTTGGAGTCATATGGGTGAGCCACATGTCCATGCATGACTCCGTTTTTACCAGCCAAGCCACATTCCTGTGAAAGCTCAGATGTGGATTGGCATTTTCAAGTTCATTGTTGGCTTAAGTGATTTTTGACTGGGCGCTTAATTTGCACTTTTCTCAAGAAGCTGACCAAATGTTCTACTAAGCTGGTTGAAATAAAGCAAGTACAGAGCCAATATTCCTAACTTCAAGTACAAAAATGACACATGCATACAAACAAAACTAATAGATTCAGTAGATCATAACCTTTACAGAGATATGTTACCTGGCATATGTAGCATAAAACATATTCTAGTTATGTCATATATACAATCATATGTATATTCCATAAAGCCTTATGGGGGCACCATCACATCTCACAGTATCACTGAGGCACAGTTGGGTTGTATGCAATAGGATTCAGAAGTTGAATATTCAGAAAGATAAGAATGTTTTGCTTGTTGCAACTTGTATCCAGTGTGGATAAAAGCTAAAAAGGCCGCTCCCAGAGGAAAATAAGACCTGGGATTTAACTTTTAGAACATGTGCCTATAAGAGAATGGGAGATCTGAAGTCTTCATGGTTTGATGTCACCCCCTGATTACCCCTAGGTGGAGGGATTCAGAAATGTATATCAAGAAGTATGGGGAATAAGCAGAAAGAACTCAAAATGCTAGTAAATGAACACAATTATGACAGTTGTCATCAGAGACACTTGGTCAGATAATACGCATGACTGGAATATTGGTGTAGAAGGGTACAGCTAGCTCAGGAAGGACAGGCGGGGGAAAAAATAATCCTACAAAAAGTGGAAACTAGAGCAAATTACAAAGGATGAATATAACCAAATAACACAAGTATGTAGGTACAAAATTAGAAAGGCCAAGGCACAAAATGAGATCAAACTAGCTAGGGATATAAAAGGTAACAAGAAAACATTCTACAAATACATTAGAAGCAGGAGGAAGACCAAGGATGGGGTAGGCCCGTTACTTAAAGAGGGACCGGGGAATAATAACAGAAAATGTGGAAATGGCAGAGGTGCTTAGTGACTTCTTTGTTTCGGTTTTCACCAAGAAGGTTGGTGGTGATTGAATGTCTAACATAGTCAATGCCAATGAAAATGAGGTAGGATCAGAAGAGGCTAAAACAGGGAAAGAACAAGTTAAAAATTACTTGAACAAATTAGATGTCTTTAAGTCACCAGGGCCTGATGTAATGCATCCTAGAATATTCAAGGAGCTGACTGAGGAGATATCTGAGCCATTAGCAATTTTCTTTGAAAAGTCATGGAAGGTGGGAGAGAGTCTAGAAAACTGGAAAAGGACAGTGCCTGCCTATAAAAAGGGAAATACAGACAACCCGGGGAATTACGGACCAGTCAGCTTAACTTCTGTACCCTGAAAGATAAAGGAGCAAATAATTAAGCAATCAGTTTGCAAACATCTAGAAGATAATACAGTGATAAGTAACAGCATAAGCAGCAGAGAATCCTGTGGCACCTTATAGACTAACAGATGTTTTGGATCATGAGCTTTCGTGGGTGAATACCTACTTCGTCTTCACCCATGAAAGCTCATGATCCAAAACGTCTGTTAGTCTATAAGGTGCCACAGGATTCTCTGCTGCTTTTACAGATTCAGACTAACACGGCTACCCCTCTGAT
>NW_027427014.1:0-1790 GCF_003597395.2 Chelonoidis abingdonii
TTTTTTTTTTAGCAATATTTCTATCACTTTTCCACTCTCTCGCCCTTCCCCCAAACTCTCTTAGTTTACTGTCTTTCAATAGAGATAAACATAAGTTTACACCTTTCTTCCTAAATGTCCTTACATATAGCTTTCGTATGTTTGATCACATGAAGTGGTAGTTACTCTCTAAGGGCTTGATCCAAAGTCCATATAAATTAGTGAAAAGAACCCCACTGACTTCAATCCTGATTCTGGTACTCAGTCACATCAGAAGTTTCCAATCTTCTGATACCTGCACAGTCTTTTCCTTAGTCAAAATACTGGGGTCAAATTCTTTAGGTTGTGCAGGGGTAGGAAGTTAGGGTATGGAAATGAACTGTAACTAACCACTTTAAGAAACTTTAAAAGAACAAATGTGCTAATATAATTCCACTGGATAAGATTTATTTCTGCTGGGATTTTTGTAAGAAAATCATCAGTTATGAGCAGTTGCACCTTTCTCTGAGGTAAGTTTTCTTGTCCATGTGCAGCATACTAGAAATCCTGTATTTTACAAGAATAAAATAGTTAGAGGCCCAGCTTCTCAGATCTGGACAAGATGTACTCATCCAATGACTAGAAGGGAGCAATGGTGACTTTTAGCCACATTTTCTTGCACCATAATTCTCAGCCCATTCAGTGATGGACTGATTTCCTAGCACAAATTCGGGTAGTTTCAAGGCTGCTCTAAAGTACACCAGATGAAACAGTCCCCTAGAAACTGTTCTGGAAGCCAGACATGGTCAAATTGCAGGGATGCCCCAGCTATACCTCTACATTTCTGGCCAAGGAGGGTGGCATAGGAGCTTGCTAATTGCATTCTCCACTGGTTGATTGTACAATGCCATGCTGTGACGGTTTGGATCACAGAAACCCCCTTGGGCCTGCCATCTGATGTGCCGAGACTACCTCTGAGCCTGCTTTCCTTGCCAGCTTGGGACTCCATAACCTTGCCTTGTTTGAGCCAGACACACTTGCCTGCTGCAAACATAGAGCCAGGTCTGAACCACATCCCCTAAATGCTGCAGGTTTAACTGAAAACAGCTTAAGAAATGTTCCTGTCTCCAGCATTCAGATGCCCAGCTCCCAATGGGGTCTAAACCCCAAATAAATCTGTTTTTTCCTATATAAATCTTATACAGGGTAAACTCATAAATTGTTCACCCTCTATAACATTGATAGAGAGATATGCAGAGCTGTTTGCCCCTCCACCCCAGGTATTAAAACATACTCTGAGTTAATTAATAATTAAAAAGTGATTTTATTAAATACAAAAAGTAGAATTTAAGTGGTTCCAAGTAATAACAGACAAAACAAAGTGAACTACCAAGCAAAATAAAATAAAATATGCAACTCTAAGCCTAATACAGTAAGAAAATTGAATCCAGATAAAATCTCAGCCTCAGAGATGTTTCAATAAGCTTCTATCACAGACTGGATGCCTTCCTAGTCTGGGCCCAATTCTTTCCCCTGGTGCAGTGCTTGTTCCAGCTCAGGTAGTAGCTAGGGGATTTCTCATGATTGCAGCCCCTTTTGTTCTGTTCTACCCCCTTATATATCTTTTGCACAAGGCAGGAATCCTTTGTCTCTCTGGGTCCCTACCCCTCCTTCTAAATGGAAAAGCACCAGGTTTGAGATGGATTTTAGTACCAGGTGACATGGTCACATGTCCTGTGAGACCCCAAGCCTTCATTCCTCTCAGCCTGACTCACAAGAAGGCCTGCAAGCAAACAGAGCCATCCACAATATATTGTCCTGGTTGATGAGAG
>NW_027427015.1:0-1015 GCF_003597395.2 Chelonoidis abingdonii
TCCCCATCATCATTGCAGTCATCAGCCAGAGAGTCATTTATAGAGGAAATTCCCAGCCTCTTTATATGGCCAAGCACTCACTGAGAGTAATTAAAGCCTATTACTGGGGATAATCTGGATAACAGATAATATTGCAATACATAAACTGGGATTCTAGTTGAAGCCCACATCTTGGCTAGATGCCGATTGAAAATTTTCTGATGGAAATATTGATTCATCAAAATCAAAACTTTCTACTGGGATGTGACATTTTCTGTGACATTTAGTTTTACAAATATATCAAAATTATAAAATATATTAATAAGAAATAAAACACTATAGAATTATAGAAAAGTAAAATAAAAAATCAAAATGATGTAAAATTAAAATAAACACTATAAAAATAAATATAAAGCTATAAATATAACATTGAAATATAATATGCAATAAAATAAAATATAAATATATTAAAAAGAAAAATATATAGAAAATATTTTTAAAAATGAAAAATTACAAAAAATAAAATTACAAAAAATAGCATTTGAAATTAAATAAAATAGAAAGAGTAAAAATAGAAACAGTCATAAATGAAGTGAAATATGCTGGGAGAGAGTCAAGGATCAGTTAGTCCCTTGTTCTGTGAGCAAGAACGATCTTGGCAAACATTTGAGAGAGAGAATGATTGGTGTCAACTCAGAGGCCTGCCCCACCCTATCGAAAATCTCATCTCCAGCTGTGGCCATTCCTGATGCTTCAGAGGAAGGAGACCAAAAAAATCACCCCAAAATAAAATCCCTCCCAGAATACATTCCCAGAAGATATAAACCATGAGTCATGAGCTTTAGGAAAGTAAGACATAAACCAAAAATGAAGCCCAGGCCTGGTAAGACTTGCCTCCCACATCTCAGGAAATGCAATCATACAGTTGCACTCATAAATTTACCCAGCTCTCTCTTAAAACTAATTAAGTTGTGTGTCCCTATAGCTCCTATTGGAAGGTTGTTCCAGAATCTCATCCTCTGTTGGTGAGAAACCT
>NW_027427016.1:0-2943 GCF_003597395.2 Chelonoidis abingdonii
GCTGCTTCACTTCTCCCACCGCCCAGGCTTGCAGCACCCATCAGCTTAGGCGATGCAAGCCTGGGAGGCAGGAGAAGTGAAGCAGTGACGGTGTGCTTGGGGGGCTCGTGCGCAGAGGAGGGGTGAGTTGCCGCAAGGGGGCGCCTCAGGGCAGAGGGTGGGGAGCTGCCGTGGAGGGCGGTGGGGCGCCTCGGGGTGGGGGGAGGGGCGCAAGGTGGAAGTTTCGCCTAGGGCGCGAAACATCCTTACCAGCCCTGCAAACAGCTAGTTGTTCCACACAGTCTGCCCTCATCATGCCCACTTTATAGATAAAGGGAAGACAGACAGAAGTTACACAACTTACCCAAAACCACCCAAGGGATCAATGTAACAGCTAGAGTTAGAATCTAGGAGTGCCTAGCTCCCTGCTTTGGGCTTAGATCACACTTCTATCGTTTATTACAAAAGCACAAGGAACAAAATAATTACTGATCCTGGCAGAAAACTGTGCAAGTCACCATAGCTCTACTGAAGTCACTGGACCTACATCAGCTGAGGATGTTCCTTTCTCTCTTGAATTCATTCTATACTGAAAGAAGTTCAGCTATATCTCTTGATTTGAAAGTTACCCGTAACCTTTGGCAACAGGTCACCTGGAGCTTCCTGCTATTAGCATGAATGTATATTGTTACCTTTGGAAATCCCTGTGCTTGATCCCAAGTTATTCTGATTTCACATGATTTAAAGTCTGTCTGCATGAAGAGTTGGGCTCTGGGTGGTGTGTGGAGGGACTTCCTACATTCAAACACTACAAAAGGCTCAATATACCGCTTCACCAATTCTTATTTAAAAAGGTATGGCTGGCCCAGTTTCCCTTCACCCTTTGAGACTACAGATTTGGAAGTAATTTACTCTGCTGTCTTAATGAAAGAGGACATCACAGCCCACCGAAGGAAAATGGTCTGCCTAGTAATGAGTTGTCTCAGCTTTGACATTCCTTATTGTTTTTTAAACCCAGACTGCAAGGATATTTAAATCTCATGTGCCTAAGTCTAATCTCACAACTGGGTAAACCTCAGTAACTACCACCATCAATGGGGCAGATCCTCAGGTGATATAAATCTGCACTTGCACCACTGACATCAATGGAGCTATGTCCATTTATACCAGCTGAGGATCTGGCCCCATGGCATTAAAACCAGTGTAAATGGAGAATTGCATTCTGTTTGTCCAAAGAGAAACAAATATTTATCTGAATCAAGGTTGTATTCCACTACGTGAATCACTTCCCCAGCAACTCTCCACAATTATCACAAAACCCTTTCGGTCTGAATGTACCTAAAATCTTCACGGCATCTGACTAAATGGGGATGTGCTGTACATGAAAAGAAGTCTGCCAACCTGACACCTTCAAGCTGCTATTTCAGCTAATGATCAATTCCCTCCTCTTCACCACCCAGAAGCAGCTATGTCATGGTTACCTGGATACTTACTGATGAAGGCTGCTTGCACAACAGTAGGTGCAGCGATGATCCAAGGGGTTAAACAGTCAGACTTGTTATCTAGAAGTTGGTCATTGATTAAATGCTTTTTAGCTAATGGCAGTTTAAGCAATGGATGGGAGTGGGAGGGTGAATGCATTGCTCCATCTGTCCAATGTGAGTACAAGGCAGCAGGATACCAGCACTGAGGATGGGGACATCAGGCCGTTTACTGTAATAAATTGCCACACAATTTTTAATAGGACATAACTGTTAGAGCTGGATGACATGTTTTAGCCAAAACTTATCATTTGAAGAAAAAATGCAGATGAGTCAGATATAAAGTTACAAATTGTTTTCATTTCAGGTAATTGTTTTGGTCAAAAGAGAATTTGACAACGTTGAAACAGTTCACTTCAACTTTCACCACATTTCAAACATTCACAAAACAAAGGAGATGTTAGGGGTGCTCCTCTTATACCAAATAACCTGGTGGTTAAGCCACTTACCTGGATGTGGGAGGTACAGATTCAAATCTCCACTCTGGAGGAGACTTGAACCAGCTCTTCTTCTCTGGTGAATGCCCTAGACACACAACTATAGGCTATTATGGGGGTGGGGGCTCTCAATCTAGCTTGTTGAAGATGTTCAACTTTGTATAGGTAGCATATTCATTGGCCTAGAGAAGAGTAAGGGATTCTATAGCCTGATGGTTAGCTGGGTCCCAGTCCCAGTGCCAATGAACATTTAACTACTTATACAAAGCAGAACAGCTTCAACAAGAGACCTTGAGGATTGCCCTGTCCACCAGCATATAGGTTTTCAGATGGCAGCAGGGTGACAGGAGTTCAAGTACCATATCCCCAATGGGGATTGGAACCTGGCTCTCCTACATCCAAGGTAAGTACCCTAACCACCAGACTAATGGGTGGCAGGATGGCACTTCCTTCTATGTTTTGTGAATGGCACCTGTTAAACACAATTGGCTGCTTTAAAACTTCTACAGAAGAGGTCTCATTCTCTATGGGATTTTCCATAAATGACATTATCTGCTGTCTTACATTCATTTGTCACTGAATGTTAAATGACTAAATACTTTATAGTTGAGATAACGTAGAAAAGAGTCTTGCAGGAAACATCAGTGGCTCCGTGTTTAACAAATGGTTATCAAAAGTGCTACTTCTAGCCAAATAGATACAACTCCCAAGAGGAAAGCATAGCTCATTCCACCTGGTGAGCTGGATTGGAAGGTCCCGATATGGGACGCCTTCATGCTAATTAACTAAATGGATTTTTCCCATAGAACATGGATGGCTCTCAGCCCTGTGCAATTATCTGCAAAGTTTATGGTGACTGAAGCCCTTGTGACCCTTGGGGTATTGTTTTGGATACAGATACTTCAAAATGAATATGAAAAGCCATCCTAAGGGAGTTTTGTTTAAGGACTTCAGACCCGGATCCTTTAAACGTGTTTTGTAGTTCG
>NW_027427017.1:0-1181 GCF_003597395.2 Chelonoidis abingdonii
CCACCAGCCCCCACTCCCCTCCCAGAGCTGGGGAGAGAACCCAGGAGTCCTGGCTCCCAGCCCCCCCTGCTCTGACCCACCAGCCCCCACTCCCCTCCCAGAGCCGGGGAGAGAATCCAGGCGTCCTGGCTCCCAGCCTTGCAGTCCCTGGTGCAGGCTCTCAGCCAAGCTTTCAGGGGCAGGGGGGGTTCGTAATGTTTTGTCTGAACACTGTGTGCGTGCCTCAGTTTTCCCACGGATCGCTCCTGTATCTAGGGCGCGGGATTGGTGCAGCGGCCCCTGGAGGTAGGTGTGACGGCGACGGGCTAATGGGGCACAGAGACCGGCCCACCATGGCCAGGGCCCGCCCCCCGCAAGGACCCAGCCAGTGGGGCTGGGAACGAAGTGCCAGGTGACTGGTTTGCCCAGGAGAGAGACAACGCCTGGAGGTGGGGGGGGGAGGCAGGGGCCTTTGGGGGCCTCAGGTGGGTCCCCAGGGGCCCCACCCAGGGGGACTCGCTGCAGGGAGCTCATGGGGGGACCGGGCGGGGGGACATGGCTGTACCTTGCGGAGCTGGGCTGTTAACTCCTTCTCGTCCAGGTCGTGCGAGCCGGCCCGTAGCCGCAGGGGGTGCTGGGGGTCTGCGGTGGGGTTGTGGGGGGTGCAGGCTGTGGAGAGGACGGCAAGGCTCAGGGGGACGGAGACGCACGGCCGGCAGGGAGCGCGCGGCCCCGTGCAGAGGTGCAGGCCGTGGGCAGGATTCGAACTCTGGACCTGCCGAGCCACCGGGGGTCACGGTAGTTCCCCAGCCCGCCAGCAGAGGGGGGCAGAGCCACGGGGCGCCACCTACCGGAGCCAGGCTTGATGGCCGTCCGCGACGAGGAGCGGAAGAGGAAGCTGCTGGGCTTCTGCACCGAGCCGGGCTCCCATGCCGGGGGGCTGGAGACCTGCGGGGGGAGAGACTCTGGGGGGCAGAGGGAGGGGGGAGGTGAGATCCTGCCCCACAGCACCCCCCAACTGCACAGCTGGGACCTCGGCACTGCAGGTCCCTTCGGCCAGGATCACCTACCCCAGGGGGACACGTGTCCCACACCAGAGCCAGGGAAAGAACCCAGGAGTCCCGGCTCCCAGCCCCCCCTGCTCTGACCCACCAGCCCCACTCCCCTCCCAGCGCCGGGGAGAGAACCCAGGAGTCCCGGCT
>NW_027427018.1:0-1484 GCF_003597395.2 Chelonoidis abingdonii
AGGCCAATGCTCAAACCACTGAGCTATCCCTCCCTCAACATTGCTTTAGATAGCGTGAGAACTAGCAGTGTTAAGTCCCTCTTCCTTCCCCAGGATAGATTTCCTGGGCCTACAGCACTGGCTTCTCCTTCCAATTTTCAACAACTGAGGAGAGGGTGAGGTGTAAGTGAACTCTCCCTTCCTCTTACCAGCCTGCCTAGCCGAGCAGATCCCACCAACCCAACAACAGCTGCCTGTAGCCAGCCAGCATCTCTCCTTAGCCAGAAATCCACCCTAGCAGCTCCTCTGATGCCTAGCCATGCTTCAGCTCAGTAAGCAAAGAGGGAGTCAACGTAGGATTTGGGAGGTGAGAAGCTGAGGTGAGATACAGGAAGAATTAGTGGGGATAAAAATGGAATTCTTTGAGACGGGGGTGAAGGATGAAATTTGGGTATGGCGAGAGATGGGTTTATTTTGAAAGTGGAGGGAGTGATATTCTTCTCTTTTGGGAGAGGAGAACCTGACGCATAAGGATACTCCTGGAGGACAGTGTTGGTTTCTTTTGCTTGTTTGGTTGTGGGAAGGATATCCCAAGATCTTCCCTCAAACCGCCCACCTGCAAATGCCTCAACCCCTCAACCTCCCTTACTCTGCCTCTTATTTTCTTTTCCGCCATTTTTGCAAATTGACTGACCAAAGGGTATTGCCTAGGTCACTTTGCCCTATTATTTAACAAGAGATTTGAACATACAGTACTATGCCACTAGTCTTGACTACAAAACAAAATGCCAGTCGCAAGTCACTAATGGCATTGAGCCAGAAACTTCAGAACTGAATGGGAACAGACAGAAAGGAAGCCCATAAAAACAAGGGAAGTATTATAAGGACATCCAGCTTAACGTGATGATGGTTTCAGAGCCAATAAGTTCCTTACCACTGAGTTGGTTATTTTAAGTTTTGGCATGATACCGCCACACAGAAATGCCATCAGCCCTTTACCTGGCAATAAACATCAATATAGTACTTTAGAGTCTTTTCTCATTTATCTATCACAGTATTATTTTAATACACACAGTACCTCCTTGTATGTGTAATAAGCTATCTGTTAATCTGTTGAAGTTTGTCCAGACTCTGTAAGATTATATGTTTGTTTTTAAGCTTTCAGAGTTACTTCAATCTCTGTGAAAAATAAGCTGTCATACAAGAGAATAAGCCATCATAAGTACAATTTTTAAATGCTTAAATCTGTATAAGGGGTTTGAGGGGATATGAGCTCTTTTGATCTCAGTTGCTTCAGTGTAGTTACTCCAAATTTATACTAGTGAAATGTGAAACCAGAATCAGAATCTGGCCCTAAAACTGCTAACTCTAGCACAGTGGTGTCAAGGTTTTTTCCTCCACTTTGAACTTTAGGGTACAAAACATGGGGACCTGCATGAACACTTTTAAGCTTAATTACTAGCTTAAATCTGGTATGCTGCCACCAGCCAGAATTTAGTGTCTGG
>NW_027427019.1:0-1083 GCF_003597395.2 Chelonoidis abingdonii
GAAAAAGAGAGAAGAGAATTTTTTTTTAAAAAGTCAGCCCAAACTGGACTAGTAACATAACATAAGGCAGCAGTGCCTTTAATTAGGGAACCCATATTTATACTGCCTCTGCTAGATGGCATCTGGTAATTCATAGATTCTAAGGCCATATGATTGTCTAGTCTGACCTCCTGTATAACACAGGCCATAGAACTTACCCAAAACAATTCCTAGAGCATGTCTTTTAGATGAGCCTCTCATCTTGATTTTTAAAATAGCGATGAAAAATCCACTACAACCCTTGGTAAGTTGTTCCAAGGGTTAGCTACTGTCATTATTAAATAAATTTCTCACTGTTAACTGGTAAAAGAGTTATTTCCAGTCTGAGTGTGTCTAGCATCAACTTTCAGCCACTGGATTGCATTATACCTTTCTCTGCTAGACTGATGAGCCCGTTACTAAACATCTGCTCTGTGTAGGTTCTTAAAGTCTGATAAAATCACCTATTAGCTTTCGCTTGGATAAGCTAAATAGAATCCAGGAGCTCAGTCTATCACAATAAAACATGTTTCCTAATCCTATAATCAGTCTCATGGTTCTTCTCTGAACCTTCCTCAATTTATCAACATCTTTCTTAAATTGTGGGTACCAGAGTTGGACAGTTTCCAGCAGCTGTTGCACTAGTGCCAAGAATAGAGGTAAAATAATCTCTTTACTCCTACTCAAGATTTCCCTGTTTCCAAGGATCATAGTCACTCTTTCGGCCACAGCTTCAGACTGGGAGTTCATATTCAATTGACTATCCACCAGCATCCTCAAATCTTTTTCAGTTACAGCTTCCCTGGATAGAGTCTACCATCCTGTAAGTCTGGCCTGTATTCTTTGTTCCTAAATGTACACATTTACATTTAGCCATATTAAAACACATACCATTTGCTTGTGCACAGTTTACCAAGCTGTCCAGATCACTCTGAATAAATGACCTGTCCTCTTTGTTGTTTACCACTCCCACTATTTTTGAGATATCTGTTAATTTGATTAGCAGAGCCCTGCAAACCTGAGGATATCCATGAATATCTGCATGCACATGCACACACACATTCT
>NW_027427020.1:0-1428 GCF_003597395.2 Chelonoidis abingdonii
AACTTATCTAGTTCTTTTTTAAACCCTATTATAGTCTTGCCCTTCACAAAATCCTCTGGCAAGGAGTTCCACAGTTTGAGTGTGCGTTGTGTGAAAAAATAATTACTTTTATTTGTTTTAAACCTGCTGCCTATTAATTTCATTTGGTGACCCCATGTTCTTGTGTCATGAGAAGGAGTAACACTTTCTTATATACTTTCTCCACTCCAGTCATGATTTTATAGACCCCAATCATATCCTCCCTTAGTCATCTCTTTTTCAAGCTAAAAAGTCCCAGTCCTATTAATCTCTCCTCATATGGCAGCTGTTCCATACCTCTAATCATTTTTGTTGCCCTTTTCTGAATCTTTTCCAATTCCAATATATCTTTTTTTGAGATGGGGCAACCACATCTACATGCAGGATTCAAGATGTGGGCATACCATGGATTTATATAGAGGCAATATGATAATTTCTCTTATTCTCTATCCCTTTCTTAATGATTCCCAACATTCTGATCACTTTTCTGACTGCCGCTGCACTTTGAGTGGATGTTTTCAAAGAACTATCCACAATGACTCCAAGATCTCTTTCTTGCGTGGTAACAGCTAATTTAGACCCCCATCATTTTATTGTGTAGTTGGGATTATGTTTTCCAATGTGCATTACTTTTCATTTATCAACAGGAAATTTCATCTGCCATTTTGTTGCCTAGTCACCCAGTTTTGAGAGATCCTTTTGTAGCTCTTTGCAGTCTGCCTCGGACTTAACTATCTTGAGTAGTTTTGTATCATCTACAAATTTTGCCAGCTCACTGTTTACCCCTTCTTACAGATCATTTATGAATATGTTGAATAAGACTGGTCCCAGTACAGACCCCTTAGGGACACCACTATTTACTTCTCTCCATTCGGAAAACTGACCATTTATTCCTACCCTTTGTTTCCTATCTTTTAACCAGTTACCAATCAATGAGAGCGCCTTCCGTCTTATCCCATGACAACTTACTTTGCTTAAGAGCCTTTGGTGAGGGACTTTGCCAAAGACTTTCTGAAAATCTAAGTACACTATATCCATTGGATCCCCCTTGTCCACATGCTTATTGACCCCCTCAAAGAATTCTAATAGATTAGTGAGGCATGATTTCCCTTTACAAAAAACATGTTGACTCTTCCCCAACAAATTATGTTCATCTATGTGTCTGACAGTTTTGTTCTTTATTATAGTTTCAACTGGTTTGCCTGGTACTGAAGTCAGAGTAGATTTTTTTTTTCATCTTTTAAACAAAATCCCCCCTTAGTAAGAAACCAAGTCTGCAAAATCTTAGCCCCAAAACTGAAAGTTTCAGAAAGTTATGTGACTTAGAACATTTATGCAAGCAACTGGTAGTCCTGTCATTCCTCCTGAAAACACACACACACACACACACACACACACACACACACACAC
>NW_027427021.1:0-1233 GCF_003597395.2 Chelonoidis abingdonii
ATTTCATTTGCCATTTTGTTGCCCAATCACTTAGTTTTGTGAGATCTTTTTGAAGTTCTTCACAGTCTGCTTTGGTCTTAACTATCTTGAGCAATTTAGTATCATCAGCAAACTTTGCCGCCCCACTGTTTACTGCTTTCTCCAGATCATTTATGAATAAACTGAATAGGATTGGTCCTAGGACTGACCCTTGGGAAACATCACTAGTTACCCCTCTTCATTCTGATAAAGTACCATTTATTCCTACCCTACATTTGTGTCAACAAATTAAGTACCAAGAAATTAGATTTGGCCACATCTATTGACATTTCCAAGACATCTAAGTAACTCATTCTATAGTGTACATAATTAGAAGACTTGTTAAAAAAAAGAATAAATTAACTGTCTTCTGTAATTATGTAGGAGAACATGAACTCAGGAAAACTTCAGACTCACTGTGATACCAACATTGGCAACATGATGATGAAGGAGAAGTCTTTCACAACCAGATATTACGGCACCAATCAGCTTGCATTCAGGAGAAAAACTGACTTTGTCATGATATGGTTCTTAAAGCGAAAGCAATAAATTCTATACAAACAGTAAGGCTGCAGTGTGGCTAATTTATTCATTATCCACCCCTGAAAAATAATTAAGGCATGCTTTCTTTCCTGGTGGTTCATTACAGGTTAGCCTTTTTCTGCAGCAGTCAGTGACTGAATGCTTATTAAAATAAATTAGCTGCACAACTTTTAACTCTGTCTTAAAGAAAAACTAATCCATTTTTCTAGTGGAAGCAACATTGATTAAATAAATCTAGTTTCATGCAGAGAAGACTAATTCCTTTAGCCACAGTTTCCAATCTTAAATCATGTTGTATCTGTATTAGTTTGGGCAGTATATAATGAACTGTGAGTTTTAACTGGTACTAACCTCTTTCTGCATGCATTTCATTTTTTGTAGCCTGAGTGATTTCAGTGAAACACCCAAATTACTCTGAAGCACATGTTTCAAAACTGTGTATTCTGTATATTATATACACATCGTGACAAAGTTCCTCCTCTACCTTGGTGGGTCCTGTGCTTATTGGCAGATTTGCACACCTTAGTGATCTTCCCCTATGGTGGAACCCACAGTCTGGGTCAACTCCTGTATCTAATCAGGAGTTAGGAGGTTTGGGGGGAAGCCGGACCCACCTTCTACTCTGGGTTCCAGCCCAAGGCCCTGTGGACTGCAGCTGTCTATAGTGCCTCC
>NW_027427022.1:0-2083 GCF_003597395.2 Chelonoidis abingdonii
TCGAAATGCAGGACCCTCCCAACTAAATAATCCAGCCATGGGCTTTGTCAAGCTAACTTAAAAGCTTTAAGGAAGAGAATTCTACCACTCCCTAGGTTAACCATTCAGTGTTCCACTCCTAGTGAAAAAGTGTGTCCTAATATCCACCTAACTCCCGATACAACTTACTATAAGACATTACTCATTGTTTGATTGCTACCAATGAGATCAGTCTAGATCGATCTGCAGGGGGCTGGACTAGATGACCTCCTGAGGTCCCTTCCAACCCTGATATTCTATGATTCTGTGAAGTCCTCTCATTGACATAGTGCTGTTTACACTGGGATTAGGCTGGTATAACTGCATTATTTATATGTTTTCATACTCCTGAGTGACATAGTAATACTGATGTAAATTTGTACTGTAGACCTGGCCTCAGGGTGCTAATAGTTTTAAAATACTACTTCCAGTCTATTCTTTCTTTGGAATCCTGCAAGGCTACATTGATATAATCGATTAGGAAAAGGTTTTAAGTATGTGTAAATTAATACACTTTACTTCTCTATAGTATCTTGCTACACATTATATCAACAGATTTGCATACAAAACATTGTTCTTACATCATTGATACAAACTTTGCTTAAAATTTGTAAAATAATATGTAGGGGATAACTTTGAATCCAGTCAGTTTTCATTAAGGGACAAAATATTTTCCTTTTTTCGTACAGAAATGAAGAAATTTCTTCTTTATGCAAGGCGGTCAGAAATAAGAGGTGTGGCTATAGAGAATCCATACTTCAACTTCATCACTGCCTTCACTGTCCCTGACATTGATGATGTCACTGTCATAGATTTTGATGCAGCAGAGGAACGCTTGTACTGGACTGATGTAAAAACACAAACCATCAAGCGTGCTTTTGTTAATGGGACTGGATTGGAAACAGTTATCTCAAGAGGTGAACATCATAATGTTTATTTAAAAGTAGTAGTCATTCATTATAATAAATATGCATGTGTACTAACTGTGGAACACATAAATTTGTCCACATTTCTTTTGATTTGTATGTTAAATGTATTACAGAAAATTGGTGCAGAATAATATTGTTTATTAATAGACCAACACTAATGTAGTAAGACATTGATTTCATCTTTATAGAGGCATAAAACATATCTGCTTTGGAATATAATTAAGATTTAGCTGGGATATCTAATATTTATTAAAAAATTAAATTTGTTTTATCTAACAGAAGAAATGCTGCCTTCCTTGAAAGGTTAGGAAGGAGAAAATTAAAAACAAAAAGCAGGAAAAAATAGTGTACTGAAAATAGCTTTACATTTAATGCATTTTTATGCTCGCTTTCATGGTCAGTTACACTGACTTTGGCAGAAAAGATGAGTTCCCTCTGGACCATTGTGCTTGCCTACTTGTCACCGCTCAGATATATTTTGCGAACCACAACCCGAATTTCAAATACAAAGTGGCAGTAACTTTGGGATGATGCCTGCATAGTTTACACCTTCAAGAATTGTACTCTGTATTGGCTTTAGAATGTTTGTAATATTACCATCATTAACATACCTGTTGCTTTCTTCCACTGTGTCCAAGCTTCAACTGATTGGTATTGGTGAGGCTTTTTATCATGCTTGACCATAGCCAATACAGCATTGTTGAGGAGTGCAACCTTTCAATCCTGTTTCCTTCCATTACACTTGGTCTGTGTTAGTTTTCTGGCTGATTGATGCTTCAATGCTGAATTGTTTTTTTTCTCTATTTTCATAATTGGCTAGCTCTTCTTATCACAGTAGACAAAGGAAACTGATAAAAAGGCAATATTTTACTTAGATGATGTATGTGTGTACATGAACAACTACTAAGTCATTTACCCAGAAAAGAATCATGACTGGCTAGGTGCATATTGCATCCTCAGTTGTACTCCTCCTCAGCTTCAAACATTTGGAACAAGGTGATAAGAGTGCCTTGTGGCTCCACTTGCCTCAGTCCCTTCTCTTTCTCAGTCAGCTGTGGACAGAACTGTGCTGCCCCTGGACTCTGGTCTTTGATCAGATTTCTGTAATATACCTTTTTATGTATATGCATTGATTT
>NW_027427023.1:0-2567 GCF_003597395.2 Chelonoidis abingdonii
AAATAAATTTGTTAGTCTCTAAGGTGCCACACATACTCCTGTTCTTTTTTAATAAGAAGGAAATCTCAAATGAAAATGGCTGTTGTGGAACCTATATAACTGCAACATGTAAATCATCTATCTGCCTCAAAAATCATGATTAATCCTGAGGATACTTGGAAACAGTGAAACCAGAAGTTTGAACTGCACATTATAGCAACAGAGACTTAGAAAAAGCCAGTAGAATGGATTTATTTCTAAGTAAATGCGGAGAAAAATGGGGACAGGCTAGGACTTTGCATTGGCACCATGAACCTGAACTAGTATAGTCAAAGGAAACATTTCCACCAGACCACTGGAAAAGATGGTTAGAATCAAATTCTTTTTGCAAATTAGATCCATCAACACAGTTTGACAGATTCTCTTGGACAAGTGTCAAAATTTGCACTTTCAATACATTATTTGGCAGATACTGCTTCTTGAGATTATCTTTTGGAATATGTTCAGCATATGAAGCATTTCATGCAGTGTCCCAGAAAACAGAATGTCTCACAAAAGTCAGAGTATACACTAATGACAAAATAATCTGGGCCAACTCTACTTTACACCACAAATGATTGTGAAGGGTGTTGGAAATAACAAGAACAAATAACTTCAAACTTCCTGCTGAGTTATATGATGTTCTTGTACATATGTGAGGATTACAATATTTCCATTGGACTTCAGAGAAAGTAAGGAGGATAATCATGTTTTATTTTAGAAATAATGTTTTCCTTAAAATTCCACCGGGTGGGGGGGTAGTATTTTCAAAAGTGCTCAGCATTGTTGATCTAAGGGCTTGTCTGCATGTGGACATTTACCAAAATAGCTTTTCTGGAATAATTATTCTGGAACTGTTATTTGGTATAAACCCCTGTATGGACAATCTTATTCTGAAATTTATTTTATTTCCATATTATCTTAACTCACCTTGAAAATAGATTAAGCTAAATCAGAACAAGGCACTCTTATTCCATAATAAGAGTGTCCACGTGAGGGGGTATTCTGGAATAAATATTCTGGATCAACTATTTGGATAAATGTCCAAGAGTAGACAAATTCCTATTTAAGTTAATAGAAGAACTCCCACTGGAGTAGTGGGAACAGAATAAGGCCAGTGCTTTTGAAAATCCTTCACAATGCTGGTTTTAGATTATCATTTTTTTTAAATAGTGACCTGATACATATGACAGATGAGGTCTCATGATATTTGTTTACACTATAAAACACCCCAAGATGCATGCAGATAAGTAATGCCTGCCAAAAAATCCTCAAAGCAAACTAGGTGAGAGATCTAAGAAAATAAAAGTGAATCATTGTTTTGCTCAAAGTGAATAACATTATGTTAACAAATCACTGCGTGTAGAAAGGTTAAATCATTATTTATTGGGAGTGCTAAGCTGATGAAAGTAAAAACAGAGATTCCTTCTTTCTCTGTAGACTGGGCACAATGCAACCTATTATAGTGTGATTAGCCCTACATTGAATTTAATTATCTTCATCTGGGTTAAGAGCTATCACTCTCGGGCAGAGTGCAGCAAGTCTGCTTCCAAACTAGCCACCTTGGATAGGTCTTTAATATCAGTTGACAAATGTACCATATTATGTTGGTTCAGTTTTGTAATGAGAACTGTGACTCATTTAGGAACTTGTCTTTGTCTATATTTTCTGTTTAAAAAACCCAGATCTATTTTCTATTTTGAACGGAACATGAAATGTTCCTGATGCAGTTAAGAAAATGTTGCTCTACTTTCTATTCCAGTATTCAGGGTTTAATTAATGTGAGAAAGTACCACGTCATTTTATTTCAGTTTGGAGATAGTTTTGTATTTCTAAAACAGAAGGTGTTAGGAACACCAAAACCAAGCAGTTCTTAAATGAGTCGCCCTTATAAATAGATGTACTGAGATGATAACAAAGGCTCTTCTGTGCTATTTTGCAGCAGACCCAATTAGACTACCATCTCAGAAGAAAAGTAATCTGTCTCTATGACACCTTAAAACACCGAGTTACTATAGTACTTACAATTTTAAATATCAGCAGATCCAAACAGATTAGTAGGAACTACAGGGAACAGATCCACTATTCTACTGTTCTGGGCAATAGTATGCCTTAACCAAATATGTAAGACTCCTTTTAGTAGCTTTGATATTTACTGTTCCCTTTCAGCTATTACATATAAATTTATCCGAACAACATGCTGGATAAAGGTAAATAACGACGTACATTTTATAAGACTCATAGAAACACTTTTTAAAAGTTAGCAGCTCACAAAACCAAGAGATCTCTTTGTTATTTATGAAATTCTACCCAAAAACATCAAAAAAATATCATAGTATATTTTGTGTTGGCGTTCCTTAGATACAGTAGGGAAAAAATCAAATAATTCACAATTAGGTATTTTTATATTTTTACTTATCCTTCATTTCCATCATTTGGGGCTTTAACCCTGTGAAATGCAAGTCATACATCTAGGAACAGGGAATGCAGGCTGTACCCCTCTAAACTTAATTTCTAGCTCAGATTTGATAACGCTGCCACCAACCAAA
>NW_027427024.1:0-1546 GCF_003597395.2 Chelonoidis abingdonii
AAAAAAAAAAAAAGAGCTGCCGGAGCATAGGAAAAATTAGTGGGGGCTAAGCACCCACCGGCAACTCCCTGCTGGGAGCAGGGCGAAGCGGCACACCTGCAGCCTGCCAATCCCGGAACTGCAGCTGCTTCAGAGGCTGTGGGAGAGCAGTGTGGCCAGAAATGAAGAGACTCTTTGGCCCTGCCTCTTCCCTTCTCTCTCTGCTGGCTTTGCTGCCTCTCCTTGCTCCTTCTCTTGGGGGGGAGGGGCTGTGTCCCACCTCTCCCTCTCTATACCTATTCATAAGCTGACTCCCTTTTCTGGTGCTTCCCTTTTCTACTAAAAAAATTCGGCTTATGAAAGAGTTTATACGGTACGTTCTTTTCTGATTTATATCCTGGAGATTAAGGTTATGAGTGAAATAATGTTCTTCTGTGGCTTCTATTTTATTATGGATAAGGTCCTATGTGAATTGCAGGATGATTGTCAAAAAATTGCAGCTGAGTTGTGGACAAACCATGGAAAATTGTAGAAAAGTAATAACAGACTTTATTATTTGTGGTAATAGAGTCCATTATTACTTTTCTGCAATTTTCTGCTGGTGGGGGTCTGGGGCTGAGAGTGAGAACAGGGGGCTGGATAGTACGGGCTCCCACTGTTGGCCACTCAGGGCTGTGAGTGCCCACTCGGGTCTAACAGCAGGGGAGCGCACTCTCAGCCCTGTGGTGGCCGGGACTCCTGCTGTCAAAATTATGGTGGAAACCTAATTTTGCGGAATCTGAAATTTCCTCAATATTGCAAGTTAAGTAGGGCCATAATCGTGGGTCATTTTTATCAGCACAGTAAAATAATTCTATTATTTCACTGTGACAAGGAAAGTTTTTGAATTATTTTTTTCTAAATAGGTAGGTATTGATTAATTATGTTAAATTGAGATGATTATATTTGTGTTCTTCTCCAACTAGTTCCTGTGTACCAAAGGTGCCCAATCCTTGTTAAACTAGATGGTTCTGTGGGCAACATGCCAAGAACCCTAATCTATGTGGAACTTTTTAAAAATCAAAATCAAATGCAAGCAACAGTAATATTTGCTTGTACAATATTTTTCCTTGATAGAGAATTAGAAATTGTGGTTTGAACAGTTGCACCAGAATTTAATTACTACTTGTTGGCCTGTTGGTGAAGATGAAGTGTATGGAAGGTTTAATACCTGATATGTTCTCTGACTGAGAGCTATAAAATCTTGCCCTTGCAGCAGGTTGGATTCAGTAATTGAATTGGCCTTTCCCATCCCTGACTACTAAAATTCTGTGATAAACTCTGCCTTCATCCTGCAATTTCATGGTCAGGATAGCAGGAGGATAAGTTGTATTGACTATATGGGCTTCACTTTGTATACATAATCAAAGATTTATTTGTATCTTTGTTTGATGCTGGATTTCATCTAGTGTAAAAGTTGTTTCCATGATACTCTGGTATTTGTTTCATAGATTCATAGACTCTAGGACTGGAAGGGACCTCGAGAGATCATCGAGTCCAGTCCCCTGCCCTCATGGCAGGACCAAAT
>NW_027427025.1:0-1874 GCF_003597395.2 Chelonoidis abingdonii
CAATACTGTCGAATTGCGGCCACACTAACCCTAATCTGACATGGCAATACCAATTTCAGCACTACTCCCCTTTGGGAAGGATTACAGATACCAGTATTAAGAGCCCTTTATATCAATATAAAGGGCTTCGTTGTGTGGACGGGTGCAGGGTTAATTCGGTTTAACGCTGCTAAATTCGGTATAAACGAGTAGTGTAGTCAAGGCCTAAATGTCCATTTGTGAATATAACTGCCATTTCCATGAGCAGAATGGGACAGGGACCCTGTATCAGCAATTAGATGTAAATGAATTCTGCAACCGCCCAAAGTACAACATAATAGGCACCATATACCCTACCAATAAGTGCAGAGAAAACGATCTCCGTGATCTTGTGGAGGTGGAATGAAATAGACATGACTCTCCCTAATCACTTATACGTATATGAATTTTGCAGTCAATAGCCTGAAAACTGACTCATCAGTGATCAAAGACATTTTTTATCTCAGAACGTCTTAGCCCCTCAAATCCTTTGTGTTTTGTATAACTCTAGGAATCCTTAGACAGATGCAAACTTATGTACTTTGGTCACATCAGATGTAGTGATGGAAATAACCTTGAAACGAGCTATCATGGGAGGAATGGTGGGGGATCATTGTAGTAGGGGATGGCCAGCAAAGAGAATAGATGGTGTATGGCAGATCACTGGGAGGTCAGCTGCCGAGTGCTTCAAGTTAGCAAAGAATCTTGAAAGCTTCTGAAAATTCTGCTACGATGTCATCAGTTTTCAGACATGAGTAAGTGGATTTATATAGGAACTCCTTTCTAGAAAAGCAGTTTTTGGATATTAGACATGTTTCTCTGTTTCTGAAAGGGCTTGGACTTTATCACCAAAATAGGGTCCATGTTCACTTCAAGCATTTTGGACAATTTTTCAAGATGTGGAAAGCAGAAAGTCATCTGCTTTTTTTATCCTTTCAAATCTTCCTTGATCAATGGATCATAACATTTCTTTGACAATTTACCTAAATGCTGCCCTGCCTGTCACATTTTACCTTAACACCATGAATGGGAAACAATAAAAAAAAATTAATCAACAAAGTGACCCCACTGACTTTAATGGAACACCACCATGGAAGAATTTGACCTAATGGAGATTGTTAGTCAGACATGTAGACTGCTTGCATATCTGGGTCTTTGTTTTCTCCTCTCTATATTCCTCCTTCACTTCTGCTTTAATCTGTTGCATTCTGTGCAAGTGTTTCTCCCACAGCCATGCACAGTTATTTTTGAAGTGGCTGTGGACAGCAGTCGTCCCTGAGTGGATACCAGGGGCGACAGAAACTCTCTAAAAGTGTGGGGAGGGGGCACCAGTGCTTGAACTGTGGTCCTGCCCCCTTGTCGTCCCTTCCCCCCGTGACCCCACCTCCACATCACCCTTTTCCCCAAGATCCCACCCCCATGCTGACTGTTCTCCCTGAGCTCCCCTGCCCTCACACTGCCTCTTCCCCCCATGGCCCCGCCTTCAAACTGCCCCTTCCCAGTGGCCCCACCTCTGCTTTGCTGCTTCCCCGGAGGCCCCAGCCCCGCACTGCCCCTTCTCCCAAGACCTCCTGCTCTCACACTGCCCCTTTCCCCAAGGCCCCACTCATGCACTTCCTTTTCCCTCCAAGACCCCACCCTCCACTCACTCTTCTCTGCTCTTTCTTCCTGTTGCTCGCCCTTACGGCTGGTAAAAAGTGGGAAGACATAGACTCCCACTTTTAAAAGTGATGGGGCCATGGCCCCCTGGCTCCACCTGTTCCAGCGCCCCTGGTGGGTACCCTCCTCTTTCTTCTATTGTAATGTTTCTGAGACAAACAGCATATTGTTTGGCTGCTGTCCTTTCGATCTCAAGA
>NW_027427026.1:0-4644 GCF_003597395.2 Chelonoidis abingdonii
TGGGCCCGCTCCGATGGTCGCCCAAGGCGTCCCCAGATAATGGACCCGCACTTGCGACAGGGGGCCATCATACCGGCGGGTCCGTGGATCTCTGGGGAGCAACACTCCCGCACCTCGCATCCAATAAAGTAAACGCTAGTCTGGATCGCGAGAGCCGGAAGGGTGTCTGGAATGCCGCCAACGGCGGGGCAGACAGACCGTGAGATTGGTAGCCCAGAGTGAACAGTCAGGGCCCTTGCATGGGAGGTGCCGAGAGTCCCAACCGGTGCCAGAGATCGGGACCGGGGACTACGACCAGCACGGTGCCTGGAAGGATCGACCAGGGATCGAGTGCGCGACGGTATGATGGACGTCGTATCGAAGCGGTCCGGAGGCAGAGACGACGCGCCGAGCGTTCGGTCTGTAGAATCGGACCCGTGGAACCAGTGCCGCGAGTACACGGTGTGCGAGAATAGGATCGGTGCTGGGACTGCGAGCGGCGTCGAGATGCGAAAACGACGGCGGAGCGGGGATCAGTGCCGAGATCTCGATCGGAGACCGGCGCCTGTCCGGTGCCCCCAGAGATGGAAAAGTTGGAGCATCGCTGGCTTTCCTTAGAGGGAAGTGCCCACGCCGCGGTGCCGGGGGTGAAGGCAAGGAGGCCATGAGGCGCTATCAAGGTCCACGCGCGTTGTGAAGGTTTCCGCGTAGTCGGATCTGTGAGCTCGACCACGGCACCGTGCCAGGGAGCTCTAAGGAGCGGAACTCGACGGCCCTTGCCTGGCCGGAGTCAGACGGTATGTGGGAAGCACACGGTGCCGGGGCAAGATGGGGTGCTGTCGCCACAGCTTCCAGCGCTCGGACCTGCGGTTCCGGAGGCATGAACCACAGGAGCCTCGTCTTCTTCGAGCCGAGGTGAAAGTGAGCGGCCGCGGCGGCTGCTCAAGATGGAGACTTATGGGCCACGGCGCTGTCGCGGTACAACGCTCGTACCCTGCCGAAGAAACGGTGGGTTTGGTGTGGACTGCGGTGCGGTCCGTGCCGGAATGCCGAGTCAGGGGGCCTCCATAAGGAGCTGCTTAAACGGAGTTCACGGCTCCTATTTTGTCCGCGGTTTAGAAGGACTTGCAATGCGGACACTTCCGCGTCAGAATGGATTTCCCCCAGGCAACTGAGGCAAACGATCGTGGTTCTCCCGATTTTGGCATCCTGCTGACGACAGGCCCGAAGCACATGCTTGAAGCCTTGGGATGAGCCAGGCAATGACCCGGATCCCGGAGCGGGCGAGGAGGAGTAGTAACCTCAGCCCACAAACTATAATACAACTACGTTAACAACTATACTTATAACTATTAGCTATTTAACGAACTACCAAACAACACAGACTAACTAAAAGAACTTGTAGACGGGTGAAACGCTAGGGATGTGGAGGTCACTTAAGACCGCACTCCACAGTTCCAAAGACCGAACACGGCGGTAAGAAGGAACTGAAGGACAGCCGGGTCGGTCAGGGGCATAATAACGGTGCCGAAAGAGCCCGCCACGCCAGGGCCCTGCCGAGCCCGCCGGTGTTTTGCTAGGGAAAATTCTTCTGAACGAACGTGCCGCGGCGCGTGCACACCTACTTGGAATGAATATGAGCAAGCACTCGAAGAAGAACTACCCTTTCAATATGTAGATAAGGGCTTGTATACACAGTGGGGTAATGTGCCTTACAGGGATGTGATTTCTGAATGAATTATCGTAGATACTCATTCATAAGCCAAATTCTTTTAGTGAAAAAGGGAAGTCCCAGAGAAGTGGGTCGGCTTATGAACGGGCATAGAGAGGGAGAGGTGGGACACAGCCCCTCCCCCCAACAAAGGGAAGAGGTGGGACCAGAGTCTCTCCGCTTCTGGCCACGCTGCTCTCCTCGTAGCCTCCGAAGCAACTGCAGCTCTGGGGCTGGCAGGCTGTGGCTGCACCGCCTGGCCCTGCCTGCCAGAGCATGCTCCGGCCGTGCCGTCTGGCCCAGCCCGCTGGAACATGCTGTGGCTGTACTACCCAGTCTGGCCCGCCGGAGCAGGCTGTGGCCGGGCTGCCCAGCCTGCCGGAGCAGCTCCTGTCAGGCCAGAGACATCCTCCCCTGGCCCTCCCCAGATAAAGTGGGAAGGGATGGGATGGGGAGAGTGTGGGGGTTCCGGGCAAGCAGTGGGGTCATGTGAGGGGTGGTCACAGGAGTTACTCTCTTGACCCCCAGCTTCTCCCCCACAAATCATTTCCCTGCCAGTTGCCTTCCCGGCCTGTCAGGGTAAGCAGCTGGCGCTTTGGTACACTTTATTTACTTAGGTTTACCTACCAGGCCTGCGGACGCTTAAGGTAAACAAACCATCTCGACCCGCCAGTGGCTTATCCTGATGACCTGGGAGCCAAAGTTTGCTGACCCCTGAATTATAAGGTCAGTTTATGAACCAGTTATAAACATTTTCCATTTTTACTTATCCATCTTGAGAGGATCGGCTTACAAACAAACCGGCTTATGATCGAGTATATATGGTAATATGCTGCACATTAATTGGCCCGTGTATACCCTGCTGGTGTGCTCTAAACGGTCTCAAGTGCCCTTTAGCATAGTACTGTCTCAAACAGCACCATATTAAAGTGCACTAGTGCATACATCGGGGCCTACATGGACCAATTAATGCACAACACATCTGTGCACTTCAGAAATCAAACTCTTATAGTGCATGTTGCTGCTCCATGTAGACAAGCCTTAAATGACTACTAACTGGTTACTTCCAGTAAGTGTATGGTACTAAAACAGCAATGGACAACTAATCTAGCATCACGTTTTTTTTGAGCTTTACTAGATTAAGAGCTCTAGTTTCCCTCTAACTCTCCAATGCTTCCCACTCAGTTGTTCATATTGTAATACAGGCTGCTCCAAAACCCCACTCTTGTGAAGACTAGCAGCACTGATTCACAGAGACCAGACAAGTGACTCATAACTAAGGCAGAGGGAGGATGAGAGAACAAACAACACGTGAAAGAAGTGTAGTCACATTGCTTAATGGAAGGTGCTCAGATATAAGGTTGTGAGCATGCTTTAAGACTCTATATAGAACAGAACAGAAGAAAGCTAATGACAAATGTGCCAGCGCTGGCAGATATATATTCAAGTGGTGGGGAATCCTTAAAGATAGCTACAAACTGAATTTATTGAATAGAAACATGTCTTTTCTCTTATTTGAGAATTCTCTCTTCAAACTTGAAGGTTTGGAGAAAACAAATGGATCAGATACAGCTGCCTCCTTCAAACATCCACCTCTCCCCCTCTGGGTCTGATTCTGATTCTTTATTAGTGTAAATCAGGAGTTGCCCAGTTGAAGTCAATGGAATTGCACCACTGAATTGGGGCCCAACTGAGTAATAAAGCAAAAAAGTAACCTGGTGCTAGGAGCAAAGTGGGGAGCAATTATAGAGGAGTGCTGTGCTGTTAGGTGGGGCAGAGCTTTGGGAGGCTGAAGGAAAAAAAGACAGGAAAGTGACTTGATGAGAGAGCGTTCATGGATCATAGTAACACAGCGAGACAGAAAGCGCCAGATTGAATGCAATTCAGAGACAGGGGATAAATACGAGAAAGGAGGAGCTGGAAGTGGCAAAAGACAAGGGATGAGTCCCAGGCTACCATGCCTGGAGGCTACAGAACATGATGTGTATGGAAAGGAGAAAAAACTCTGAAGAAAAGAAGCGATAGACATAGTCAACAGAAGGCATCTGGAGTTCAGTGAGGATGAGAAGATGGAGATGTAAAAGCCATAAATGGTAGACAGCTTAATAGAGGCAGAATAGGAGCTCATGAGGGAGCAGAAAGAGGGATAGAGGAGTAGCAGGAGATAGGAATTAAAAAAAGACTGATGGTAGGAAAGTAAGGAGGTGTGGCAGAGATGGGAGGGCAATGTGGGTTCTGTGCCGGGAACCAGGATTAGGAGGACAGATGTCACCAGCAGCTAAAAGGACGTTTCAGAGGAGCAGGTGAGTAGAAGATTTGTGAAAGCGAAGAGGGGAAAGCAACCGAAATGTAGGAGAACAGGAAGAAATACAGTTAATAAGAGCAGTAACTGGGTGACGGAGGGGAAAGATGTAGAAATGGAGACTGGAAAAGAACAGAAGGAGAAGAGGAGATGAAAAAAAAAGACAAAGAGCATGTAAAAAGGGAAAAAGAGTTGCTGTGCTGGAATCAGAGGTCAAACAAAAATGTCCCTCCCAGCTGAGCATGAGCCTGCCTGTGACTTTGGGCCCTGACTGTAAAGTAACCTTCCTAGTATTTTGGAGAATGAAGCACTCAAAACGTTCTGTACTCTCTTCTAAAAGACAAAGGATTCAAGCACTTGTGGGAGAACTGTCACTAACAGGTAAAATGGCAAATAAAAGGCACTTTACATATCATTTCTGACTTTTTAATCAGAATTAGCATGAGAACTGTGTTACATTCATATCAAAATCTCCAAAATGAGTATTTGCTTAGCAGAGGCTAAAAAGAGGAACAGAGAGGTTGAAAGGCCAGCTGACCCAATTAATTTCTATTCCAGGTAAGTTTCAAGCTCTGATGACTGCTACTAAAAAAGATGGTTACTCACCTTTGTAACTGTTGTTCTTCGAGATGTGTTGCTCATATCCATTCCA
>NW_027427027.1:0-1946 GCF_003597395.2 Chelonoidis abingdonii
TGCCCCCTCCCAGCACGTGGGCACAGACGAGCACTTGTGGGCCGGTCAGGGGCGTAAGACTAGAACCCGGCATGCGGAGCTGGGATTGGGGTGCCGGCTGGTGGTGCTAATCCTGTTCCCCGCCCCTGTCCCCCCTGGACTCGGACAAGGGCTCGTGCGAGGGGCACTCGTGTGTGTGTGTGTGTGTGTGTGTGGCTGAGGGGTGCAGGGTCAGGAGGGAATGGATGGGGGTGCTGGATGGATGGGCTGATCCTGCCCCCCCGCCCGCGCCCCCCCGGCAGTATGTGGACTCGGACAAGCCCTCGTATGAGGGGCACTGGTGCAAGGAGGTGCGGGGAGGGAGCTGTGGGGCTGGGAGGGGGGTGCCAGCCGGCAGTGCTGTCCCCGTCCCCGTCCCCGTCTCTGTCTCTGTCCTCACCCCGGTAATATGCAGATTTGGACAGTGGGGATAACTCGTTCAAGCACTCGTGCAAGTGGCACTGGTGCGAGAAAGGACTGGGAGGGTGGTGTGGAGCCGAGAGGGGGCTGCAGAGCCGCGGGGGGGAGTGCTGGCCAGTGGCCGGTGCTGACCCTGCGTCTCTCGCCCCGGCAGTACGCGGACTCGGACAGCGGGGACGACTTGGACAAGCACTCGTGCGAGGGGCGCTGATGCGAGGAGGGACTGGGAGGGTGGTGCGGAGCCAGGAGGGGGGTGCTGGTTGGTGGGCGGAGCTGACCCTGCGTCACTCCCCCCGGCAGTTCGTGGACTCGGACAGCGGGGACGACTCGGACAAGCGCTGGTGCGAGGAGGGACTGGGAGGGGGGTGCCGGCCAGTGGGCGGTGCTGACCCCGTGTCTCTCCCCCCGGCAGTACGGCCGACTCGGACAGCGGGGACGACTCGGACAAGCGCTCGTGCGAGGGGCGCTGATGCGAGGAGGGACTGGGAGGGTGGTGCGGAGCCGGGAGGGGGGTGCCAGCCGGTGGGCGGTGCTGACCCCGTGTCTCTCCCCCCGGCAGTACGCCGACTCGGACAGCGGGGACGACTCGGACAAGCGCTCGTGCGAGGAGAGCTGGCGGCTGATCTCCTCGCTGCGGGAGAAGCTGCCAGCCACCAAGGTGCAGAGCATCGTGAAGCGCTGCGGCCTCCCCAGCAGCGGCAAGCGGCGGGAGCCCCTCCGGGTCTACCAGATCCCGCAGCGCCGGCGCCTGGGCAAGGACCCCCGCTGGGTCACCCTGGCCGACCTGAAGATGCAGGCGGTGAAGGAGATCTGCTACGAGGTGGCGCTCAACGACTTCCGGCACGCGCGGCAGGAGATCGAGGCCATGAGCATTGTCAAGATGAAGGAGCTGTGCCGGCTCTACGCCAAGCGCGACCCCCACGAGAAGGAGAGCTGGCGGGCCGTGGCCCGAGACGTGTGGGACACCGTGGGGGTGGGCGAGGAGCGGGGCGAGGGGGAGCCGGGGGGCCCCAACCCGGCCGTGGACGACCTGCGGGCCCATATCGACAAGCTGACTGACATCCTGCAGGAGGTCAAGATCCAGAACAACATGAAGGACGAGGAGATCCGGGCCCTGCGCCACCGCATGGTCAAGATGGAGAGGGTCATCCCCATCTCTCAGGTGAGCGGAGAACCCAGGCGTCCGGGCTCTGACCCACCAATCCCCACCCCCCTTCCAGAGCTGGGGAGAGAACCCAGGAGTCCTGGCTCCTGGCCCCCTCTGCTCTTCCCACCAGCCCCCACTCCCCTCCCAGAGCCGGGGAGAGAGCCCAAGAGTCCTGGCTCCCAGCCCCCCTGCTCTAACCCACTGCCCTGCCAGAGCCGGGGAGAGAACCCAGGCATCCGGGCTCCCAGCCCCCACCCCGATCCAGAGGTGGAACCCAGGCGTCCTGCCCCCTAACGCCTGCCCCGTGTGCCGGCAGGAGGACGGGGCGGCCGAGGACCTGGCGTACGACTGGAGCTCCCCG
>NW_027427028.1:0-1346 GCF_003597395.2 Chelonoidis abingdonii
GTGTGTGTGTGTGTGTGTGTGTGTGTGTGTGTGTGTGTCTGACAGGGCCACCCAGAGGATTCAGGGGGCCTGAGGTCTTTGCTGCTGAAGACCTGGCACTTCGGCAGCAGGTCCCGGAGCAGAAGGACCCCCGCCAGCAAAGACCTGGAGCAGAAGAAGCTCCAGGGGCCTGGGCCCCGTGAGAGTTTTTCCCAGAGTGAGTGAAGGACCCCGCTCCAGGGGCCCCGAAAAACTCTCATGGGGGGCCCGTGCAGGGCCCAGAGCGTGGGACAAATTGCCCCACTTGCCCCCCCCTCCGGGTGACCCTGGTGTCTGACCCAGAAGGATGAGGCAGATGGTTGCAAGGTTATTTAGGGGGCTGGGGGAGAGGATGTTGTAGGAGTGCACCCTTACTTCTGCACTATCTTCAGAGCTGGGTGGCCGGAGAGTGGCAGCGGCTGACTGAGGGCCCGGTTCTGCAGGCAGCAGGGCAGAAGTAAGGGTGGCAATACCATACTGGGCCACCCTTATTTCTGCGCCACTGCTGACGACAGCGGCTCTGCCTTCAGAGCTGGGCTCCCAGACAGCAGCCACCGCTATCCAGCTGCCCATCTCTGAAGGCAGCAGTCGTGCAGAAGTGAGAGTAGCAGTACCGTGCCTTCCCCCACCCCCACCCCCACCCCATACCCTTGTGACCCCTGCACAACTCCTTTTTGGGTCAAGACCCGGACAATTACAACACTGTAAAATTTCAGATTTAAATAGCTGAAATCATGACATCTATGACTTTTAAAATCCTATGACTGTGAAATTGACCGAAATGGACCATGAATTTGGTACGGCCCTATTCATAAACTCAACCTGTTCCTGCAGCACCTCACTGGATGGGTTCTGCACACCTGGAACCTCACTTGTAAGCATTCCAGCAGCGGTCCCCACCACTGTTCTGATCGTAAGCTCTCCCAGACAGGGACTGTCCTTCGCTATGTGTGCTGCACCAGCACAATGGGGCATCAATATCAATGGGGGTCTCTAATAGTACCGTAATGCAAATAGTTCATTGGTCTGTAAAGTGTTGGGAGGTAGACAGACAGAAGGCAGCTGTGTGTTTTCCTTCATACCTCTCTGGAGACTGTAGAACTAGGATATCAGAAATACTTTGCACTAACAGTTCTAATACCACAGGCTGCTATAGAATGGTGTATCTAGTCCCCTTTATTATTAATATCACGGTTTTTGTTAGGTGGCAGCATTGTCTAGTGCAGGGATCGGCAACCTTTCAGAGGTGGTTTGCCGAATCTTCATTTATTCACTCTAATTTAAGGTTTTGTGTGTCGGTAATACATTTTAACATTTTTAGAAGGTCT
>NW_027427029.1:0-1992 GCF_003597395.2 Chelonoidis abingdonii
CACCTTAACTGATCACTCTCATTACAGTGTGTATGGTAACACTCATTGTTTCATGTTCTCTGTCTATATATATATTTTCCTACTGTATTTTCCACTGCATGCATCTGATGAAGTGGACTGTAGCCCACAAAAGCTTATGCTCAAATAAATGTTAATCTCTAAGGTGCCACAAGTTCTCCTGTTTTTTGCTAATTTCCATTGATATCAATGAGAGTTAAGTGCCTAAATATTTCTGAGGATGTGGGCCTAAGTAATTCTAATCAGCCACTCAAAAGGCATCCAGAAGCAGAGGGCACAATCCGACACATCTAAATGTTTTGGTCTTACACTTTTTGGTTCAGTTTCTGTATCTGTAAAATGAGGTCAGTTAACCCTGGAAACTTGTGAGGGGCAATTTTTAATGGTTTGTAAATGGTTTGAAGATTATAAGTGGTAAGACGTATGGTTCCCTACTCAGTTCCCATGTACTTCATCAATTTCATTGACTATTGAGTGCAACTGGACCCTTCCTGACATTGCAAAAATCATTAACACAATCGTTCCCTCAAAGGATTTTAAAAATAGTATGCAATTTATTTTCCTTCTTAGTCACTTGCCTCCACGTTATGTTACATTTATCTTGTTTGTATCAGTTCCTTGCCATGGTCCTGTCTCTCAAGTTTGTTTTTCTTGTGGATCCTAGCATTGTTACTTGTTAACATTTTTTGTGTTGTACCAGCTCTCTGGCAGCCTGGAATAAATACACCGAGACTCAGTATTAAAGGGAAGAACTGGAAGCCTCACTCAATCCGCCCAATCTGGCTGGATGCCTACATTGAAATGACTAAGCCAGAGTTGCTAACCTGTCCCAGCATGTACTGGGCTTTGTGTAAATGCTGGGATGGCTTCCTCACGGGCTGTGTCTAATCATAAATAAATCACGCTTAAAATGAAAAGCTAGCTTCAAAGTTGTTCGCAGAGAGACAAGTCTTTCCATCCACTGGAGCAACACCTTTTTATCCCACTGCCACAGACATACGTAACTACTGCAACACAACCCCCAGTAGCACATCCACTGTGCAAAAACAGAAGCAGATTTTTAGACGAGGGAATTTGGGCAAATTCCATCTCCTAGGAAAAGCGCTGTGAGATTCGCACACTGCAAATAGGGCCTGGGCCAGTAAGCCGTCCACTTTGTGAAAGCCATTCAGCTGCAGGGGTGTCAATTTATCTGCCTCCGACTAAGCTGCAGTTATTGCTGGGAGCTGAGCTTGAAGTTCTAGGCTGTTCCCCAAAGCCAGGCCCTGGAGTGGCTCAGGAACAGCTACTGGGGATCATTGCAATGTGCTGGTCTGGAGTATGTCCCAGAAAGCTGGTGATGGCAGAACAGGAGAGTGATCGCTGCAGCCTTGCAGGGCAGCCGCATACCAGCCTTGCTTTTGTAAAACTGTGGCACAGCCTCTCACCAGCTCAGTTCAGCCCAGCCCAGTGATGTCATGACACTAGACAGTGACACCACAGCACCAAAGCACGGCTCTACATCGTGACGTCACAATGCTGCACTGTGACATCACGACACAGCGTGTGACGCTCTAGCTCAGCCGAGGCCCGGGCTGTCCGGAAAGCAGCATGTTAACGTCCACCTGGCCCCACCCCCAGACGGTGCGTGATGTCACGCCGTCTAGCGTGCCGCGTACCTCCGTTCCGGAAGGGGCGGGGCTAAAGAACAAGCGCTTCCGGGAGAAAGCCGGGGCCGGAGGGGATCATGAGCTGGTGAGTGAAGCAGGGGGAGGCGCTGGGGCTGGTCCCGCTGCCCCGGCCTTGGCCTTTCTCTGCCGTCGGCACTGGCCGACCGCTCCGTCCCGTGTCTGCGGCCCCCGCCCCCGCCCCCGCCCGAGACACCCGGGGCTCCTCATTCGCCCGGCCCGGCCACGCCCCTCCCGGGTCCCTGGCCCTTCCCCACGGGTCCTTGGCTCTCCGTCACCGCCCTCCGTTCGCCCGGGCCCTTCCCCC
>NW_027427030.1:0-2236 GCF_003597395.2 Chelonoidis abingdonii
AATCCCAATCCCCTTCTGCACCCAAACTCCCTCCCAGAGCCCGCATCCCCTCCTGCACTCCTACCCCTTCCCCCAGCCCTGATACCCCTCCCACACTGCAAACCCCTCAGCCCCAGCCTGGAGCCCCCTCCTGCACCCCAAACCCATCATTCTCAGCCCCCCGACCCCACACCCCCAGCTGGAGCCTGCACCCTCTCCCGCATCCCAACCCCCTGCCACAGCTCGGAGCCCCCTCCTCACACCCTGAACCCCTCATTTCTGTCCCCACCCTAGAACCTGCACCCCCAGCTGGAGCCCTCTCCTTCTCCTGCACCACCACCCCCTGCTCCAGCCCAGTGAAAGTGAGTAAGGGTGGGGGAGAGCGAGTGATGGAGGGAGGGGGGCTTGAGTGAGTGGGGGCATGGACTCAGAGAAGGGGCAGGGGCATGGCCTCGGAGGAAGAGGCCGGGCAGGGAGTGGGGCAAGGGTGTTCAAGTTTTGTGCAATTAGAAAGTTGGCAACCCTACCTCCAGCCTTGGCCCCAGACCTACCCCCATCTGCGGCCCCAGCCTCAGCCCCCTTACCTCTGTCTGTGTCCCCCACCCTGGGAGTTGTGGCCCTATTCCCAGCCCAGCTGCAGAGGAGGCATGGACAAGGGTAAAGGGAGTGGAGGCACACGACCCTGAAATGTTTGGGGATCGCTGCTCCAAGAGAGCAGAGTGCAGGCTCACCAACTCATGCTCTGCATTTTGTCACATTTAGGTTGATTTTTAAAAAGTTATCAAGTGACTGGAAGAGACATATGCTTTGCTAAATGATGAAGAAATCAGGCCACCTCTCCCCCTCTGAATTCCAGCCTTTTACCTGGTGAAGCTAACGGGTCCATGTTTGTCTCAGAGTTTCTGATTATCTTAAGAGATTGCTACAGGGGCAGAGTTAAGGTTGTTCGCTTTAACTATAAGGTGGTAATGCCTTCACTGTACCTTCCATACTTTCAAATGTTTGCATTTATTTTATTCATCCATTTCCAAAGGCTCTTTTTTGTAAGTTTTTTTTTTTTAATTCTAAAATTATGGCTATGTACTGTGAAGCTACAAAAAGATTTTGCCTGGAAAAAGTACTATGTGGAGAAATGGACTGACTTGACCAACACATTTAACTAAAATAGTTGACATTCAACAGCTTCTTGAGATCTATTAAGTGACACCCTGTTAATCACACTGGGGTGGAGCTGGAAATAGAATTCTGTGTTTGTTTTCTGAAAGCTTCTGTCACAAGATCCCAGCTTGAAGCTCTGCTCCTTGGTAATGTTTTATCTGATTGAAGTCTGACACTGAAAATCACATGGAAAGAATAGCAAATATGCATTACAAAGAGCATGGGTTTTTGTGCGCAACCTTTTTCCTTGTGATAAGAATAACAGATTTTTTTTTTTAAAGCAGCACAATCAATATGATAAGCAAAATCTACTACAGAGTACAGGTGAAGCTTTCCTAGTCCTCTTCTTTGGGGATGGAAGGTCATGCATTAGTGATGTAGTAGATCGGAGATAAGTTCATAAAATATTTACCTAAAATAGCATGTGGCCATCTGACTGTTCATTTATAAAATAATAGCTCTGAAGAATGAAGTACAAGCTACAGACCTTATTCAATTTCATTGACTTTGCTTAGAGTCCATTAGATTATGTTATGCATTGTGCTAAGGAAGATGCAGCATGTCAGCAGCACATAATGGAGCATGAAAGAGAAATAATTATAGGGTCACCCACGAGAGCTGCTCCAAGGTCTCTTAGCATTTTCATTAGACATTCTTGTTTTGGTGCTTTAACCATGCAGCTGTAAAACTTTGATTTGGGCTGAGATTTGCTACAGAACATAGCAATGCAGGAGCAAGTTTGTTTTACCGGCTGACCCACACTTTGGTTCGGAAAAGAGGTCAACTAAAAAGTCTCCAAACCCATCTTGACATAAGAAACTGTGAGTGTCACGGTTTATGATTAGTAGGCTGGGGCACATACCTTATGAGGAGAAGCTGAGGGAACTGGGGTTATTTAGTCTGCAGAAGAAAAGAGTAAGGGGGGATTTGATAGCAGCCTTCAACTACTTGAAGGGGGGTTTCAAAGAGAATGGAGCTAGGCTGTTCTCAGTGGTAGCAGATGACAGAACAAGAAGCAATGGTCTCAAGTTGCAGTGGGAGAGGTCTAAGTTGGATATTAGGAAACACTATTTCACTAGGAGGGTGGTGGAGCACTGGA
>NW_027427031.1:0-2534 GCF_003597395.2 Chelonoidis abingdonii
ACGCTAAGGTTCAGAGTGGGGAATTGTACCATGACAGCTCCCCACTCCCAGGAAGGATGAACTGTGGTGCCCACTTCTGCTCCCACTCAGACACCTGCCAACAAATCACAGTCACTGGGGTTACTTCGGGGGAACAGACTTAGTAAAAGCAACACCAATAAAATGTTCCTGGGGATAGTGGCCTTGTCTTCCCCCCAAAGACGCCATGGAAAAAGGGGCACCCTACAGGCAGGAGAGAGACTGGATAAGTGTTTGCACCGGATTTGTTCTTGGCCTCTCTGTTCATTTCCTCCCAGTCTCTCCCCGGTGGAACTGAAATTCAATGTTTCAGGTTCAGTCAGACTTCCCAGCACTGCCCTGGCTTCAGGACTTTTGGATTCCTATAGCTGAACTCTCTGCCTCCTCATCAGGCAAATCTGAGGTATTTCTCCTGTGCAGAGCACCCAAGCTTTTAAGTACTGGAATGAGACTGAACAAATGTTCCTGCCTGTACTGAACAGGGATGCTGTATCCACCTGTATTCAAGTTACAAACACTCTGTAGCTGGAAACCATAGTTTGACCTTCATCTGTAGCTATGGCAAAGGGGTGCTAGGACTTGATTTATTTTCTGTATCAATAGACTCACAGGGTTGAATGTCAGAAGGGACCATTAGATCATCCAGAATCACATCCTGTATAACATGCACCATTACATCTCACCCATTTACCCCTCTATTATTACCAGGATGCAGGATTTTTTGCATCTAAACCATCCAAGACAAATGGCTATCCATCTTTTTTTGGAAAAGCTCCAGTGAAGGTGCTTCCACCACCTCTCGAGGCATCTATTCCATTGTCATCTAATTTCAGTTTATAGAAACATGTTAGAAAAGTATGTACATGGTAATTAGGGTCATTCAATGTTAGATAGTCTAAAGCTTTAAATGTAGACTTGTCTTGTTAAACAATTGGAAAAAGAGAGTGACTCTAGTAGTCTGCTTACCTATAGTGAGATAGAGCTGAACCATGTAACCAACTGCTTCCTGTGTAAGGCTGTATTCTGTTAATTCAAAGTTCAAATGGAAATATTATTGGATAAAAATTGGGTGTAATAATATCCTTGGCCATATGTCTCTCTAATGTTAGTGGTAAACTGTCTACAAACTGCTGAATGTATAATTATGTTATTTTAATCCAGGAAGTTAATTACTGGTGATGTTTAGGAAATAGAATGTTACTTCAAAAGTTGATTGTTCTCCTGAAGACAGTTGTGCTGCCAAGGAACTGTATAAAGGCTCCTGTGACCTGATCCTTTTTACTTCAGATCTGCTTAAGTTTCATCAGGGTAAGCTAGACACACAAGATTGTGGTCTCTAGTTACACCCCAGATCTCCCTGATATTGAATACCTTGACATTGGACAATAATCTATGGACTAAATTGAGAAGGAACTCTATGCAAATCTGAAGCACACCATCTCTACTATGAAACTGAATTAAGTCTCTGTGTATAATGATCTTTTAATGAATACTGTCTCTCTTTTTTTTTCTAAATCTTAATTCAGTTAATAAGAATCAGCTGTAGTGTGTATTTGGGTAAGATCAGAAATACTTGCTGATCTGATCTGGGAGGTGATGTGACAATGCTTTGAGGTTGATAGAAAATTTTTTAAAGTATAGAATTATAGAATATTAGGGATTGAAGAGACCTCCGGAGATCATCTTTTCCAACCAGTGCTCAAAGCAGGACCAACTCTACCGAAATCATCCCAGCCAGGGCTTTGTCGAGCCGGGCCTTAAAACCTCTAATGATGGAGATACCACAACTTCACCACCCTCCGAGTGAAATACTTTTTCCTAATATCCAACCTAGACCTCTCCCACTGCAACTTGAAATCATTGCTTTTTGTTCTGTTCTCTGCCACCTTTGAGAACAGTCTAGCTCTAACCTCTTTGGAAACCCCCTTCAGCCAATTGAAAGCTGTTATGAAATCCCCCCTCACTCTTCTCTTGTACAGACCAAATAAGCCCAGTTCCCTCATCCTCTCCTCATAAGTCATGTAGCTCAGCCCTGTAATCATTTTTATTGTCCTCCAATGGTGTCAAGGTTCCTTCTCCACTCTGAAATTTAGGGTACAGATGTGGGGACCTGCATGGACCCTTCTAAGCTTAATTACTAGCTTAGATCTGGTATTACTGCCACCATCCAGAATTTTCAGTGTCTGGATCGCTCCCTTTCCTCCCAAAACCTTCCCCTCCCTGGGTTGCCTTTAGAGACTCCTTCAACAATTCCCTGGTGAGTCCAGATCCAATCCCTTGGATCTTAAAACAAGGAGAAATTAACCATCCCCCCTTCTTTCTCCCACCAATCCCTGGTGAGTCCAGATCCAATCCTCTTGGATCTAAAAACAAGGATAACTCAATCAGATATTAAGAAAAAGGCTTTTAATTAAAGAAAAGAAAGGTGAAAGAAAATCCTCTGGGAGAGATTAGCATACCAGCTACTCTCACAGACAACAGATTCAAAACACAGAGGATGTTCCCCTGGGCACAAA
>NW_027427032.1:0-2499 GCF_003597395.2 Chelonoidis abingdonii
CCACAACACACACGAGAGAGATGGCCTAGATCCTGCAAACTGGATAGGAGCACAAGCAGTCGGTGTTGTTAATCATTGCAGGATTGGAGCTTGCAAAACACTAATCTTCAGAATATCCTTAAAGTAGGCTAAGTGGTGTTATCCCTCCGTCATCACCACTATGGGACAGAGGCACACGATTAACAGCCCACTCCTCCCAAGAGCTTCGTGCCGTCTGCTTAGCTCTCCAAATACTGCTCAAAGGCAGCTTCAATTTCCCCTCTGGTTCCCCCACCCACAACGTTCAAGCAACCCTCTTAAAGTTTTCCAGGGCAGGGCAAAGTGGATTTCTAAGGCCACAGGAGGATTCGTGTCAGAACTTGGAATTTAGAACCCAAGATACTTGGCCTGGATCTTGCGCTCAGTCTTTAAGAATGTGCATTTTCATAATTGCCTAATAATTATCAGTGCTTGTAAGTTTTGTTTTTTTATTAAAAATGTTGTTTGGCTCTGGGAAAATGACTGTGTAATAATGAGAGAAGAAGAGAGAGAGAGAGTGTGTGGGGGGGAAGCTCATATTTCAACAACAGATGTGATTTAGAGTTGTGTGAACTATTTGCTTTGAGTTCACTTGAACTTGTACATGGATGTGAGGTCCAGAGCTGAGGCAGATTTTATCATTCATTATTTTTGTTGTTTCATTTATAGTAGCAGAGGACTAACAGGCTCTGTACAAACATGTAATAAGAGAGAGTTTCTGCCTGACGAGTTTACAATCTAAATTTGCAAGACAGACAAAGGAGGAGATGGAAGGGAACTGATTTCAGGCTTTTATTGCAAAATGTTCATGAGTATAGGCCAAAGAGGCTCTCAGAGCTGTGAAATTGTCCAGTCTTCTTTCCTGTATCTTAAAAGCTTGACATCCCATACGCAGATGGTCCCTATCTTCCTTCAGCTCTGTTCTGGGAAGGATGGCCTCCACTTCTCCATTGGACAGCAAGCAATTTTCCCCCTCCACCCTGGTTTTGAAAGGTATGGGGAGCTCAGTAGTTATGGGGAATCATTGGTGCTTGTCAGGGGTTTCTAATGGGGAATTGTGATTCATCAAATATGCTCCTCCAGTCAAAACTGCAGGAGTTGGTTTCCCTCCAGCACCCTGCATGCATGGTTTAGTTTGTATTGCAAATAGAGCCTTGCTGGGTTTGGCACAGCTATTGAATGGTGTGATTTCTCCCTCCCATAAGTTTTGTAACATTCTATGTTAATTAGAAAATCACTGTGGATGCATTTTAAATAAAAATACTAAAAAGGAAACCAAAACTTCCACTCATTTTTGGCATGTATTTACTCTCTGCTTCTGTCAGGGATTAAATCTCCCATTGAATAACAAGAATGAATATTTGCCCCAATATAACTTCACAGCCATTGAAACATAGTGTTAAAATGAGCTACACCTCCTTTTATCAGCTATGTTCATTTTTAATCTGTTCCTAGAAGAGAAGAGATTCTACCTGTGCTATGTTAAAATGAAGCTTGAATTGTCAAAGTATTTCAAAATCTGACATAAACAGTGAGTTTAGTTATTTTCTTAACATTCCTACTGTGATGAAATAAGACTAATTGAACTCTGCTCTTTTGGGGTTCCAAAGAGCTGAACATTTTCATTGATGTTGGACAATGACACTGAAACCCTGTTATACTAAATAGATAGATCATTGATTAAATTGTACATAATGTGGCTAAGAAACTCAAAAACAAGGTAGTGAGGTAATATCTTTTATTGCACCAATATCTGTTGGTGGAAGGTAGAGGCTCTTGAGCTACACAGAGCTCATCTTCAGGTCTGGGGAAGGAAGCAGAATGTCTGAGCTAATCTCGTATTTAGCTACCTCGTGTCTCAAATCCTTGGACGAGTATGACTACACCAACATTGCAAACAACTAAAACTCTGGACAGTATCAAAAGCTGGGTCATTCAAATTTAAGTGTTCATAATCTTAAAATTACTTCTATCTGTAAACATTTTGGGGTTTTGCAAAGGTGGGTAAATATTATCATCCCTATTTTGCAGATGGAGAAATTGAAACAAAAAGAGATTGTGATGTTCCTGTGAGGCACCTACTGGATAAGGCATGGCTCTAAGAGACAGACAAATGTGTGGGCTCTTGGATATGTCACTTAACTTCTGAGTTTCATTTATCCTAGCTTTCAAATGGGAATAATATTTTCTTACCTCAAAAAGGGTGTTGAGGCCTAAACTACTATTTTGTTAAGTGCAAAGTCGTATTAAAGCCAGTCCATACCATATCCAGATCCTAGGCATATTAAAAACTTTGTATAGTTAGTTAAAGTCTTTTCAAAATTCAGCTGAAGAGCTCCCAGATAGTCACAGCTGAACAGGACCTAAAACAGAATAATCAGACAGTGAGAATAAAATGATTGTTTTCATATTCTAGGATCCAAGGATTAGTTTGAGATCCTCGAAATAGCTGTATTGTGCTTTATTGTGCATGCATAAGAG
>NW_027427033.1:0-3036 GCF_003597395.2 Chelonoidis abingdonii
AGAGAAAGCAACAGTGATAAGCTGGCTGGAATTTGTGTGTTGTACAGAGACAAAATGGGCCAGATGCACAACAGGACTTAGGCCCCTAACTGCCATTTTAAGCACCTAATTTACAGAATTAGGCCCCACAGGTATTGAGAAAATCTGTACCCTGCTGGGACTATGGGACAGTCTGATGTGGACCTCACTTTGTCTTTCTTGTTGAATCAGTTCCACTATGGTTAAATAATTAAAGAGGCATTGGAGAAAGGGGACTGGATACTGGATGTCCTGCATTTAAGGTGAGGGCCTAAACCACCAGTACCTAAAGCAATTATCTTACTTGCTGTTTCTCTCCAGCCTTAAAATTCTTTCATTTGTCCCTCTAACATCAGCAGAGATACAGCTGTTTCTTCTCCAGCTGGAGATCTGGTCCCTTTACTCCAAAGGAGCTATGGCTGAGTCACACCCCCTGGGGATCTGGCCAATTCTATATGTACCTCTTTGTCTATTACATTTTATAATTTTTGTAGGCCAGTGGTTTTCACCTTCTTTTTCTTTTGTGTACCCATAAAAATTTTTGAATGTAGGTGCAAACCTCTCATCTGTGGACTCCCAGGGGTCTGCAGACCACAGGGTGAAAACTATCATTGTAGAGTATTTAATATCTATAGTATCTTATTGGATTCATCCCTATTATAATATCTAGGATTTCTATAATAATAAAATAATAATAAATAAAAAATAATAATAAAAATAATAAACTTCCAAGACCTAGAAATACTGGTTTGGGCACAGGCTGACAACCCAATCAAATACAGAGAACACAGGCAAATTAATAAATATTACAAATGACATAAATCGGTCCTCAGAAGTGCTTAACTGTGTGACAGGTTCCTTCACTGCCAAGGTGTGTGTGTGGAAGTGGGTAACACCAGGTTGATATCATGCAACTGTCCAAACAATTCAAGAAAACCAGAGATCATTTTCAGCCAAAGAGTAAAAAGGACTCGTGGTGCAAACCAAGAAGTGACCTAAAGTTGAATTTTGGCAAAAGCAGAAGAGAGAGGCTGGAGGACATGAATGCTCAAAGAGGTGAACGAGAGAAATGACAGACTGAAAGCCTGAAAAGGGAGATTAGTCATGTTGATCCACATGCAAACATTTTGATAGAAACAATGACACAGGATCAACAGTACTGTGGCACACTGCCTGGTGATCATGTGGAATCAAGGGGACAAGTAAAAATTTGACGTCCAAACAAGACAGCTGCTCGTGATGCAATACGTATTGAATAGTAATCAAGACATAGACCAGACATTAAACAGTGTGATAGAGGAAAAGGTCTGCTATCTGTGGAGGAAGATGTTGATCATTAAGAATACAACATCAAAACATGTTAAAAGTGAGATAGAGAAAGAGATCATCTTGTGGTTATAAAAACCAATGACCATGAGTGCATCCAAGCCCAAGATATCATGTCAGACAGTAGAAAGGAAATCCCCCCAGAAAGATTTTCCAAGTTTTAAAAGAAATGAGTGATGGGACAGTGGCTGGAGCACATCAACATATGATAAACATGAATAACTCATGGCTTCTAAAGGATATCGGAAAGAGAGACGAAAGATTAATATGAGTGCACAAGTCCTAAGATTATTTATAAGAAGAAGAGTCAACCAATTTAACTGCTCCCGAACTGCAGTAATTGTTCTGAAAGGAAGGAATGTGGACCCTGCTGAGCCTGGTAAGAGAGACAGACAGATGAGGCAACAAGTCCTACACGGGTCTCTGTGGAATGCATATTTTAAATGAATTTTTTTTATTACAACCACTAAATCAAAGGCTCTAGAGAAGAAGAGGCTAAGATTTTATGGAATCTGGCGCAGTTGCACAGACTGAGCAGTGGAAAAATAGGCCAATGTTATAATAGCCCATCCAGCGTCAGTGTCTTAAAAATTGAAACAAGAAACAAGATGCAAAGTATGAAAAATATTCCACAAATAAATTGTTTAGGAAAAAATAGAACAAGTGACCCCAGCGATTATTGGGATACGAGAGTATCCCTAAGGTACGACTGAGAAGAAAACGAAGAAAACATGACGAGTGCAAGACATCATGGTCAGGACTTCCAGCAACAAGCGCTCGTTTAGGCACCATAGAATGTGAGGTGGGAAATAAAGGAAATTGGAGCATTTGGATCCAAAATGCAGGAATTTCTGGGAGAGGTTTAACGAACTCCTAACTACTTCAAACTACAAGAGTTGGTGATAGAACATGTCATTGGTGACTAAATTTTTAGACAGTAACTTTACCCTTTTTAGCATAAAATTTGTACATTGTGGAAAGTGTTTGTTTAAAAATCCCCTTATGTAACACTGAGGACCAGTAATAATGATCATAATTAATGAATTGTCCAGCAAACATGCTCTAGGCACGCTGCTGATTTTAAAAAGAGGGGTTATTGTAGTTTAATGGAAGTTTTATTTTCCTAAATCACTTAAATTTCCACTGAAGATTCAACGAATGGGACATTGATCAGGAGTCTGCATTATCTGAATATCAGTTGTGTCCTATCCTGCCCTAATGGAATTGACATTGAGTTTTGCATGGAAATGGAAAGAAGCCAGTTCTGTCCAATATCAATCTATGTTTATCCAATATGTATCCAGAGAGAAAATCAATCTTTTTCCAAATTTCGAAGTTAATCAGACAATACTGAGCAAAAAGATGCTTGCCTGAGTGTAATAAAGGGCACTTTTACAGTGTACAAAAGTAAATGCTCTCTAGAGAATGCCCTGCCCCTATCTACTCACATCCCACACAACTACAAAAGTAGAAATTACTGTCTATCCTGTATTCAGTTAATCTCATTTTCCTCATGTGCTTCTTGAGAAATTGATACAAAAGAGAGAATGTGGGTATGCAGCCATGCACCCTTGGGTCGTACTGATCTGTGTGAGGCTGCAGCTGCTTCAGTAGAGGCACCAACGTCAAAGGGACTACAGAGCGCCTCTCATATGTGTGTGTATCAGGTCGGGGTTACGCACTTGGTCCTTT
>NW_027427034.1:0-2126 GCF_003597395.2 Chelonoidis abingdonii
GTTAAATCGGTATATCGGCCATTAAACCGATTTAAAGTCGCAGTGTAGACCTGGCCTAAGACTCCAATCCTGCAACTATTTATACGTGTAAATAATTTTATTTTCATGTATTAGGTAAAATGTGTGAATGAGTGTTCACAGAATTGAGCTCTGTCTCAGAAAAAATACTAGGACCTGATCTTACACCATTAAACTAAATGGGAGCTTTCCCACTGACTTTAGCGGGTGCAGGATAAGACCCCACTTAAAGAGCTGAAGAATGGTCTAAGATGAGATACCACATATTCATGGTTCAAAAATTTTGTTTCCTCATTCCAAACTATTTTTTTCATAAAGAAACTGAAGTGTTTATGGGTATTTTCTTACTTCAAAGGATAAAGACTGTTTAATTTTAAGCACGGGGTTTTCAGAAATGGTCAGCATGGGCCTAACTCAACTTACATTAAAGTCAATGTTGCAGTTCCCAATGACTTCACTGGGAGCAAAGTTTGACCAATGACTAATGTTTTTGAAAATTTCATCCCAAATTCATCTTGCATCTTCAGCTAGTTTTGTACTGCTTTTGTGAGATTAAGTGACTCCTTCACCTTAAATTACTAAATTTGAACATTCAATATTCCTGTTGTATGAGAAATTCCTACATACCACTGTTTTATATTTATATTTCTTGTTGTCATCTGTCCAGCACACATTATTTTCTTTTGCATGAATCTTACTTTTAACTGCTGACAGTGGTATAGCCCACCCAAAAGAATATATACCGTATTTAAAATTAACGAACTGTTACTCTGATAACAGCTATGCCTTAACACTTGATGGTTGCACAGCTGTTTACTTTTTCTCCCCTCTCTTCTGAAAGTTACTGTTTTGCAACCTCTGCTGAATAAATAAGTGAGACTTTAGTATTTTGCTAGTGAGGAAGTCTCAGTTCCCAGTTTATCTTAAACAATAATTACAGAAAATAGGAAAGGTTGACTATCATACTCCCATGGAAGCCAATACTGCAGGATCAAGCCCTAAGTCGCTTAGAACTATGTGTCTACCAGTGCTAGACTGCCCCTTACAATATAATTTCTAGTACTCTTTAGAAGCTTTCTTTTTAAAAAGTGTGATGAACACTGGAGCTTCCAGCACTTCCTATTATTCATAATAGTTCCATTCCCCTCCCACAACTCTTCCTACCCATTCTTGATAGTTATTAATGACCTTCAAATATTTATAGACAAATATCAGAGCCTTCCCTGAATTATCAGTTACTTACATTGGACCTATTTCTTTCAGTCTTTTTGTCATAACTCAGCCCTTCCAGTCATCAAAGGACTATTTTATGCCCTTTCCTGTACTCCCTCCATCTTCTCTACACCTTTCTGGTAAGGTGGTAGTCATGAAATAAACACAGTATTCCAGGAGTAGTCTTGCCAGAATCACTAAGTGTGAAATTCTCTTCTGTTCAGAGGGCCAGTACAACACCCGTTTCTCTCTTTAGCATTTAAGTCCTATTGTGAGAACAGAAGAATGTATTTGTGATTAAGCAAATCCAGATAGATTTTGCACCAAGACAGTCATACTCTGTCAGAGTCTCTAACTGTAACAAAAAAAAATCCCTTGGCAAGGAAATAATAAATAAAGTTGTTCCTTAGAGAAACAGAAGTTGTCAATACTATACTGCTTAGAGAGGAACATCTCTGCTGAATATATCTGCTTCCACCAAGACAAAGGATACAATAGCACTCAACCAGTCACTGCACGTGAGGCCATCTTACAAATCAAGACCTCTGTGCTCAAAGATTTAAAAGGTCATTTTAGATAACCACAGCTCTGAGAGTCCACATTTTCCTGGCTTTGTGTACAGTTATTATTTATTGTTTGCATTAGAATAGCAGTGGAGAATTTGGCCCTGCATGACTTACTTAAGGTCATGCAATAAGGCTACGGCTCAGTCAGGAATTGAGACTCAGCTCTTCTGAGTCCCAAAGCAGCATCTTATTTATTACTCATTTTGCAGTGCTGCCTAACTGCCCCAGCCAAGGCATGTACTAGGTTGACATCTCTTTCTCCTTGCTGTAGATTTTCATAGGCCACCATAGCAGAATATATAAGAAAATGTATTATGTGTGTATGTCTGT
>NW_027427035.1:0-1542 GCF_003597395.2 Chelonoidis abingdonii
TAGCAAGCAGCAATAACAGTGAGAATGTTGGTTGCGCGGAGGTCTGACCAACAGAGAGAGTGAGCTTTTAAATGTCCAAAGGCACATTCTACCATCATTCTGCACTTGCTCAGCCTATAGTTCAACTGCTCCTTACTACTGTCCAGGCTTCATAAATGGATCCCCCGAGCTCTTCGTTGGGGAGCAGAGTTGCAGGGGAAGTGATGGAGCCGTACACCATGCCCTAGAAGTTGCTAGGAGCCAGGCATGGAAGACCTTCCCAGAACCCCTGGCCAACCTACATATCCAACTAGGACTGTCAGCAGTCCTACTGCACCGTCTGCTGCCACCAGCACCCAGGAGGACCAGTACAGATCCCCCAAGCTTGTTGCTGGGGAGCAGGAGAGCAGAGTTCCAGTGGAAGTGGTGGATGATGATGGCTAGCAGTCCTACTGCACTGTCTGCTGCAAAGGCAAGGAGCTTGCTGCTGTGTAGCAATGTCAGCTGCTGCAGTTGCTTCTGTGTGGAATGCTTGGAGGCCTGGGTAGGGCAAAGTACCTTGGCCAAGGCAAAAGAGCAAGAGCCCTGGAGCTCTTACATGTGTCAACCACAGAAGTGCTATGGGGTGTTACAGCACCAACCAGACTGGAATGTATGGCTGCAAGACTTCTTCACCAACAACAAAGGACAAGAATATGATGCACCTAGAATCTAAAAAGGCCTGCACATTTCCCAGAGTCACTACCCTTGATAACAGAATGTCAATGATTGCATTGGCTTCTGGGATCACAGCAGTTCCCACAGTAGACTTGCCTACAACAGCAGCGGTGACAGTGAGCTGAGCAGGCTCCATGCTTGCCATGCTATGGTGTCTGCATGGGTAAACCCAGGAAAAAAGGTGCAAAATGATTGCCTACCATTGCTTTCATAGAGTGAGGGGCGACTGATGACATGTACCCAAATCACCCGCGACAATGTTTTTGCCCCATCAGGCACTGGGAGCTTAAACCAAAATTCCAATAGGTGGCGGAGACTGACAACTGTGGGATAGGTACCCCAGTGAACTGCTATGTAAGTCAGTAGCCATGGTAGTGAGGATGCACTCCGCTGACTTAATGCACTTGGTGTGGATATGTGCAATCGACTGTATAAAATTGGTTTATAAAAATTGACTTCTATAAAATTGACCTAATTTCATAGTGTAGACATACCCTAAGTGTTGTAGCGCAAGCTCCACAAGCCTGAGTTGGAACACCTGGGCTCTAAGGCCTGGTCTACACTATGATTTTAGGTTGAATTTAGCAGCGTTACCTCGATTTAAGCCTGGATACGTCCACATGACGAAGCCCTTTTTTTCAACTTCAAGGGCTCTTTCAATCGATTTCTTTACTCCACCTCCGACTAGGGGATTAGCGCTGAAATCGACCTTGCTGGGTCGAATTTAGGGTAGTGTGGACGCAATTCAAGGGTATTGGCCTCCGGGAGCTATCCCAGAGTGCTCCATTGTGACTGCTCTGGACAGCACTCTCAACTCAGATGCACTGGCCAGGTAGACAGGAAAAG
>NW_027427036.1:0-14482 GCF_003597395.2 Chelonoidis abingdonii
GATTTGCCTCAACCTCTCATCCCGCCATAAATGTCTCGCTCTTACTCTCACAGAGATTGTGGAGCACAGAGCAAGCAGCAATAACAATGAGAATATTGATTGCGCTGAGGTCTAACCTAGTCAGCAAACAGCATCAGTGAGCTTTTAAACATCCAAAGGCACATTCTACCACCATTCTGCACTTGCTCAGCCTATAGTTGAATTGCTCCTTACTACTGTACAGACTGCCTGTATATGGCTTCATGAGCCATGGGAGCAAGGGGTAGGCTGGGTTTCCAAGGATAACTATTGGCATTTCAATATCCCCAACAATTTTCTAGTCTGGGAAGTAAGTCCCTTCTTGCAGCTGTTCAAACAGCCCAGAGTTCTTAAAGATGCGAGCGTCATGCACCTTTCCCAGCCATCCCGTGTTGATGTCAGTGAAATGTCCCTTGTGATCCACCAGTGCTTGCAGCACCATTGAGAAGTACCCCTTGCAATTTACATACTGGTTGGCAAGGTGATCTGGTGCCAAGATAGGGATGTGTGTTCCATCTGTCACCCCACCCCAGTTAGGGAAATCCATTGCAGCAGAACCATCTACTATGACCTGCACATTTCCCAGAGTCATTACCCTTGCTAGCAGAAAGCTAGTTATTGCCTTGGCTACTTGGATCACAGCAGCCCCCACAGTAGATTTTTTTCCACTCCAGATTGATTCCTGACTGACCTGTAGCAGTCAACCGTTGCAAGCTTCCACAGGGCTATCGCCACTCACTTCTCAACTGTCAGAGCAGCTCTCATCTTGGTATTCCTGCGCTTCAGGGCGGGGGAAAGCAACTCACAGAGTTCCAGGAAAGTAGCCTTACTCATGCGAAAGTTTCGCAGCTACTGGGAATCATCTCATACCTGCAATACTATGTGGTCCGACCAGTCTGTGCTTGTTTGCCAGGCCCAGAATCGGCATTCCACTGTATCAACCCGCCCCACTGCTGCCATGATGTTCCAATTGCCACATCCTGTGCTTTCAGGAATGTCTATGGCCATGTCCTCTTCACAATTGTCCTCATGGTGGCTGCTCCTAGCCAGGTTCTGCACATACTGCAGGATAATGTGCAAGGTGTTTACTGTGCTCACAACAGCAGCAGTGAGCTGAGCAGGCTCCATACTTGCCAGGCTATGGAGTCTGCAGAGGTAACCCAGGAAAAAAGGTGTGAAATGATTGTCTGCTGTTGTTTTCATGGAGGGAGAGAGGGAGGAAGGGGAGACTGACGACATGTACCCAAAACCACCTGCGACAATGTTTTTGTTCCATCAGGCATTGGGAGCTTAACCCAGAATTCCAATGGGCAGCGGAGACTGCGGGGACTGTGGGATAGCTGCCCACAGTGCACTGCTCGGTAAGTCAATGTTAGCCACGGTATTGAGGACGCACTCCAATGATTTAATGCACTTAGTGGGGACACACAATCGACTGTATAAAATCGCTTTCTAAAGATCGACTTCTATAAAATCAACCTAATTTCATAGTGTAGACATACACCAAGACACTTTCAGTTACAGGCTGGAGGAGCTCCAAATTTAGTTCCATGGTGTTCCAAGATTTCCGGGGGGGGGGGGGGGGGGGGGCGGGGGGGGGAAGGTTGGTTTTTTTATTATCTCCAAAAAAAAAAAAAAAAAAAATAAAACTAAAAACAAGATTTTTGAAAACGCAACAGTTCTCTCTCTTTCTTTTGCACACTGTAATAAACCAAAAGGGCACAAGGCCACTTTTTTAATTTTTTTGCAGGTCACTTGTATACTCTGTAATGATAGGACACGCACAGAGATGCTCTGTCTTGACTTTCGAGAAAGCAGACAGCTAGTATATGTTGAGCTGCAGGCAGCACTTTGTTTAACAATGAGGGAACAGTGAACTTTATCAGAATAGCTTCTCATCCATCCAGCCCTGGAAAATGAAAGATGTATCCTTATTAAAAAAGTGTACGGCAGTCCAGTTCTAACAGCATACAGACAGTACTGTCATTAAAGATGGGAAGTAGGCTCGAAGTACTACAAACTATGCCCTGGGGAGATAGGAGTAAAGTGAAGTACAGCTTGGATGCAAGTAACGAATATATCAATATGTTAAGTTGGACGACCTGGCCAACTAGCAATGCAATGGAGAAAGGTGAGCTTTTGAGAGATACTAATATGTTGTAGATCGGCGTTCCTCAGACATTTTGTACTGGTGTGAACCCTTCAACAGCAGCCTCTGAGTGAACCTTCCCCCCTCTATACATTAAAAACAGCGTTTTTTTAATATTTCAACACCATAAATAATGCTAGGGAGGGCAAACGGGTTTGAGGGGTGAGGCTGTAGAGCTTGTGACCGCCCACATCAATACACCATTGCACACAGTGAGGGTCCCGACCTCAGCTTTGAGAACCTCTGTCTGTAGATTTCAATATGAAAATCCTCATTCTAAACACTGGCATAGAAATTCTGGCTTCTGATGAAGTCAATGACAACATTCCTTGACTTTTAGTGGACCCAGGATTCACAGTCCTCAGTGTATGTGTTGGCTAATGAAAATGAAAATTATTACCAAACTATGATTTGTCAAAGCAAATGTCATGGTCTGTCAGTTGATGGTAGACAGTCCCACATGTGGGTCTCACCAAATTAATGTCCATATGTGCTGCAAGCATTACATTATGTAAGATATAGGTTTAACAGAACTCTTGCAGAGTTTCATATCAAATAGAGCATATTACTGGGGTACATCTGTGCTTCATTAGCAAGTGTATAGTTCCTTTTTCCTCGCAGAGGTTTCAAAGATGCTTCTAATCACACCTGACAGAGGACACTGGAGACAGTACTCAGTGAGAACAAACCAAGTTCGACCCACACACTCTCGTCTTCAAATCTAACTTGAACTCTGGCAGCCAACTAACAGTTGGCAGAATACAGTCATGCCTACATTTCCGCCAGTTTCTGCTTCACAAGGCTTAGGTGAAAATTTATTCCTTTCCTTTGGATTTCATGAACGGCTGAACACCCTCGCTGAGTTGTTGGACCTGAATATCCGGTAGCTCATTTCCACCTGTGGAACTCCCACTGGGGGCTCACCATGCATGCAGTACACTGCAATATCTGCGCCTGTAACCTTTGAGTGTTTGGGCAGGGCGGCTCCAAGGCCACAGCGCGCCAAGCGCGTGCGTGGGGCGGCAGCAGCCGCAGGGGGTGCAACTGTTCGGTTGCTGGAGGCGCGGCAAGGCAGCTCTGGTGCAGACTGCTGCGGCGTGGCGGTGGACGGTCCCGCTGATTCCACGGCTCTGGTGGACCTCCGCCGCAGACACGCTGCGGCAAGCTCCACCAGAGACGCGGGATCCATCGATCTCAGGCAGCAAAGCTGTGGCAGGTCACGAGCACAGGACGCAGCTGACCGCCCAAAGCACACCTGCGGCAGCTCCACACCAGAGCCGCAAGAACCGCGAGCGGCAGGCGCCCCCGCAAGCGTGCGCTGGCCTGGGGCGGCTCAAATTGCTAGAGCGCGGGCCCTGGTCTTTGGCATTGAAACCGCCAAAGCACAAATTTTGCTCCCCACAAAACTCTGAAGCCACTTGAACTTCCCTTGGTTGCATCAAACTAAGTAAAACTAAGATTTCACAGTTCTTTGGTGCAAAATCTTTAAATGCCCCAGGTTCACTCAATGTTCCTTCATAAGCTAATTTGATTTGTATAATCTACAAAGCCAAGTGAGATTGCTGTTAGCCTTTGTTGGATTGCTTTCAAGCGTCAGCAAATTAGAGATGCACATGGCCGATTTCAACCTGGGGGAAATGCACTGAATTCATAGAGATATACCAGCGGAAGCTGGAAAATTTGTATAGGGGCTTCCTGAACCAAAATAAAACCCGACATATGAGAACCACTTCAAAGGGGTGCGGTAGCACCACACCAATTCCACACAAAGATTTACCAAGGCGTAATGGCTAGTATATGTAAGAGATCAACTGGCAAAAAATTCAGAAACGGGTAACCACCCAAAGTAGAAATCCGAAGTCAATGTTTACACACCAAAACGGGTGATCTGATTTTCAGAATAATCACGGAGAGCCATTGGTGTGTCAGTAGCTAACCAGTGTGGTGCTCTGCTCTTGTTTGATGATGATAACATGCTGCGTGCCTGTGTTCCCTCGTGGTGCTGTCCAGCTTACGCAGATAGCTGACACAGCAAACCCTGAAGAACCCATAAGACCATCAGACTCTAGTAAGGTACGAAGGAACCAGGTTTATTGTCAAACGAAGCACAGAAATAGTTTCCTATAGACTCTACAGGACATACTACGAATATGTGCCCCCTGGCAATGGACACAGCTCAGACAGTGGCGGGACTTTTCACTGCCCTCTAGGCTGGACAAAGATGCGCACTCCAGGACCTACCTTTATACAGTTACAAGACAGATTACTCATCCCTCCTGACATATTGAAGTACAGCCTCTTGGCTCATTAGGGTGCTGTCTCCCCTTTGATCATGTTGTTCCAGACAAACAGATCTATCCATCATGCTGTCCTGTCTTTAAGATGCACCTGCCTGTTCCTTGTTATGTCTGTGGAGTGTCCTGATGTCATCTTGGCGCAAGTTCCTCTTCCCGCCCCTTCTGTGAGTGAGGCCTACCTCTGGCTTGCAGCCAGCTTTTGCTTAGCAATGCCTGGAATTACTTTGGTTCAGGCTTCAGGCCTCAGACTAGGCCTTTGACACAAGAGATTATGTTTCAGGGCCTCATCTTACTACAATTGGGAACTGTTTGTCTAAATATTTTTTCATCAGAAAATACCAATTCTACAAAACTGAAACTTTTCATGGAAATGTATTGGTTTTGACAAAGATTTTGTTGGGAAGGTTCTGAGGTCCAGAATGGAATTTCTGGTTGAAACCAGCAAGATAGAGAGAAACAAAGACCCCCTCCCAGAGTAGCATGATGGTTAGTGCATTGACTTGAGAAGTGGGAGACCCAGCTTCAGGCAGAGCAGGGACTTGAACCTGGGTCTCTCACATAGGCATCCTAACTACCAGGCTATTGGCTATTCTGGAGGTGGGTCTCAGGTATTTTTGGTGAAAAATTTCAATAGGTCCTCCACATTTTGTTCTGCATCGGAACAGAACCAAATGTCAAAACCTCAACATTTTTCATGAAACAGAATTCTTGTTTTCCTGCCAGTGCTCATACCGAGCACTTAGAGCTCCCATTGTTTTCTTTTTGGAGTGACAATGTTTGGCAAATGGCTGGGAGAAGCTTGGCTCATTTTATCATGTTATCTAATACTCATTTTATTTTGTTTGTTTGTTAAGGGAAGGTTTCCTTTAGGAATGACATTTCAATATGTCAGTAGCTACTACCTTGAATTTGTGATGAACAGGCGAAATGGCAGACCAACCATGGAGAATTTTTTTTTTTTTACTTTTAACTTACAGCACAGCCAGAACAAATGGCTATCTAGGATGGCAAAATATTAGGGGTACCAAAATGTTCAGTAACTGCTTGTGTGGCTGCGGTTGGTAGAACCAGATACTCTCCAGTTTAGTTAGCACAGAAAAATCTCTAGTGCCTACCTGCATAACTAGTTAGTTTCTTTCTCTTTCTCTCATTCATCTGAGTGGGAATAATGGAAAGTCATTCAAATTACCAAGCCACCATGAGTGTCAGGTAGAATAGCATGGTCTCTTCCCCATCCTTGGAAGAAACTGGCCTATTTGGCCTACCCTTAGGTATGACTATTAGAGATGGGCCCAAACTAAAACCCTGAATCCATTCCAAACACTCCAAAATTTTGGGGAAGTTCAGATCCATTTGTGGCTAAGTCCCCTGTAGATGAGGAAATGTACCAAAGCCTCAGACCTGAATATCCTCAAATATTGGAGCAGTAAAGATACAAACTTTATAGCTCAGGCCTGTAACCAGAAGTTACATAAACGCTGTTTTGTTTCCACTAGTTAATGTATCCTTTAACCAGTAACTGAGTTTTTTCTGTCGGAAGTGATATTGTCACAGATGTTGTTCCTGTTGTTAAGGATTACTGCAGCATTGTTAATGTTTCTAGTGCTGCTGTTCTTTGGAGCTCCAGTGTTAGTGACAACAGCAGAAAGTCTGGTGGGTTCATTCAGCAGACCTTGATGTTATTCATAAAGAATGCCCACAGGTTCAGTTCAGTGACGAAGGTGCTCAGCCAGGTTTATCATCAACAAAGCACAGTACTAGTGCCACATAGAAACTACAGTCCGCTAACATTGTATGCCCACAACAAAGTACCAGTTCAAGCAACACACCAGGAAGATATCCAGTAGACTAGTATAAAGGTGCCCCTCTTATGATGTCTCCTTTTATACATTGACACAAATGAGTTATGTATTACGTTTCATAAGCTTTTTGTTATTATCCTGTACCTTGTACCTGCTAGTTCAAACAAAACTCCTCGTTCATCCTGTCATTTCCTCCTTATCTTTACGAGAGGGTCGGCATGTTCTTGTACCATCTCTTAGGAATGCATTTATGTAGTTATTTAAGCGATCTGTGTGGTTTTGTACCATCCCCTCCAGTCAGGAATGTGCTTACTTGGTGTTAGCTAATACCTAGTGTGTTGCTATTCTGCCAGGACCAATTCTGGCTCATACTCTTAGTTATGCCTAGGTCTCCAGCAAGGCCTACAACAGAATTTTTTTTAATTCACTTCCTAAGCACATGTCCTGAAGTGCTTCTAGGACATCATCAGGATTGTTTACAGTCATATCCGCAAAATTATACATTTCTTTCACATTCTACAAAAGGACCAAAACAGTCTAGGAAAATGCCACCCACCATACTATGTGAATAAAACCATTACTGTTTGATAGGGGCTGGTGTTTCCAACTTTCATACATTTGTGTGTATGTCACTGATTCAGCAAACCACTTAATCAAACACTTAAGTCTATCCTTGTTCAGCAGAGTATTTAAGAACATGCTTAACTCCCTTTGATGTCAATAGAACTTAAGCACCTACTTAAAGCTGGGCACGTGCCTATGTACTCTGCAGAATCAAGGGCTGCATATGGGTGCCCAGAGGTTCATATATGGGAATATGTATTTTTTAAATGTTTGGTTTTACCACACCTTTTCTGGCATTTCAGAACTAAAGATGCAAACTTGATTTTTGAATTTTTACAAATGTGTATTTTGTAGGGCTGTCAAGCGATTAAAAAAGTTAATAGCAATTAATTGTGTGATTAAAAAATTAATTGTGATTAATCGTGCTGTTAAACAACAATATAATACCATTTATTTTAAATATTTTTGGATGTTTACTACATTTTCAAATATGTTAATTTCAATTACAACACAGAATATAAAGTATACAGTGATCACTTTATATTTATTTTTATTACAGATATTTGCACTGTAAAAAACAAAAAAAATTCAATTCACCTCATACAAGTACTATAATGCAATCTCTTTATCATGAAAGTTGAATGTACAAATGTAGAATTACATACAAAAAATACATTCAAAAATAAAACAATGTAAAACTTTAGAGCCTACAAGTCCACTCAGTCCTACTTGTTGTTTGGCCAATCACTCAGACAAACAAGGTTGGTTACAATTTGCAGGAGATAATGCTGCCTGCTTCTTGTTTACTATGTCACCTGAAAGTGAGAACAGGCATTCACATGGCACTGTTGTAGCTAGTGTTGCAAGATTTTTACGTGCCAGATGCGCTAAAGATTCATATGTCCCTTCATGCTTCAACCATCATTCCAGAGGACGAGCTTCCATGCTGATGATGGGTTCTGCTTGATAACGATCCAAAGCAGAGTGGACTTATGCATATTCATTTTCATTATCTGAGTCAAATGCCACCAGCAGGTTGATGTTCTTTTTTGGTGGTTCGGGTTCTGTAATTTCTGCATCAGAGTGTTGCTCTTTTAAGACTTCTGAAAGCATGCTCCACACCTCGTCCCTCTCAGATTTTGGATGGCACTTCAGATTCTTAAACCTTGGGTCGAGTGCTGTAGCTATCTTTAGAAATCTCACATCGGTACCTTCTTTGCGTTTTGTCAAATCTGCTGTGAAAGTGTTCTTAAAACAAATGTGCTCGGTCATCATCCGAGACTGTTATAACATGAAATATATGCAGAATGCTGGTAAAACAGAGCAGGGGACATACAATTCTCCCCCAAGGAGTACAGTCACCAATTTAATGATGCATTATTTTTTTAACAAGCATCATCAGTATGGAAGCATGTCCTCTGGAATGGTGGCCAAAGCATGAAGGGGAATGTAGCGAGGCAACAACTCACCGGCGCGGCACCTCCTGCTGGTCATCTCAGGAATTAGCTCTTCTAGCCCAGAGCGCCCCCATGTCCCTCCTGCCATCAGCCCTCTTCCAGCCACTGGCCCCCATCAGCCCTCTTCCAGCTCCTGGCCCCCATGACCCTGGTGCCTCTCTATGTCAGAGTTCTGCCCCCAGCAGTAACCCACAACCTGGGTCTCCCCTCCCTGGGGGAATCCTCAACCCTCTATCCCCACCTTGCCTCAGTGGCTACTGCAATCACCATCTAGCCCCCACTCACTGGGGCAGACTGCAGTCTGTAAACCGCTCAGCACTGGGCAAGGGGGGTTGGACCAGCTGCCTCTGCCTATTCCCAGGCTACCCCTCTGCAACCCTAGTACCTTTGTGGGCCTTCACCAAGCCTGCAGCCTGGGGGTTTACCAGGCTGGAGCTTCCCAGCTCCTTTTGCCCTTCCCCAGCACTGCTCCACTTCAGGTACCTTCTCTCAGGCAGCTAGCCCTTCCCACTCCTTCTGGCCCACAGCCCTCTTACCCAGTCAGCTTCCTCCAGCTGTTATTAATCCCTTTCCCTGCTGCAGCCCTCTCCAGGGCTGCTTTTAACCTCTTTTCTGCAGGTGTGGGGCAGCTGCCCCACTATAGGTCATATGAATGTTTAGCATATCTGGCACGGAAATACTTTGCAACACCAGCTAAAAAAGTATCATGTGAACACCGGTTCTCTCTTTCAGGTGACATTGTAAATAAGAAGCAGGCAGCAGTATCTCCTGTCAATAACTTCTTTGTCTTAGCAATTGGCAGAATAAGAAGTAGGACTGAGTGGACTTGTAGACACTAAAGTTTTACACTGTTTTGTTTTTAAATGCAGTTATGTAACCAGAAAAATCTGCATTTGTAAGTTACACTTTCACGATAAAGAGATTGCACTTCAGTACTTATAAGAGGTGAATTGAAAAATACTATTTCTTTTGTTTAACATTTTTACAATACATATATTTGTCATCAAAAATAATAATATAAAATGAGCACTGTTCACTTTGTATTCTGTGTTGTAATTGAAATCAATATTGAAAATGTAAAAAAACATCCAAAAATATTTAATAAATTTCAATTGGCATTCTATTGTTATAAGTGCAATTAATCATGATTAATTTTTTAAATCATTAATTTTTGTTTAGTTAATCGCATGAGTTAACTGCAATTAATTGACAGCCCTAATATTTTGGTTTTAGTCTGAGCAAGAAAGAATATGTAGTTTAGTGGATGTTTTCAAACAACAGCTTTCCCCTCCTGGACAAAAATCCACTTCCTGTTTTGTGGCACTATTGCCCCCTTCTTTGCAAAGAAACTTCAGGGCACTGTAATAATGGAGAAACTAGCTAGTCAGGGAAAGATTCAGAACTAAGTTGTCTGGTAAATTAGAATTAAAATATCAGTCAATCCCAAAGCACATTACCAGCTTCACAGTACCCCAGTGAGTTAGGCAGCATTATGACCATTTTACAAATGGGTAAAAGCTGAAGAACAAAGACTTTAAGAGATTTTTTCCAATGAGTCAGCCAGAGAATCCAGGCTCTGGTCCTACAAGGAGCTCCATGCAGGTGGACTCTAGTCCATGCAGAACCCCGTTGATTTCAATAGGGCCAGGGCTCTGCATGTACAGAGCTCAATACAGGATCAAGGCCTCAATTGTCTGAACTCACTATGAAACATGTCTCATGGTATCCTGATGTCAAATACGCCCACTGTCCTTTCCTTCATACCCTATGTACTTTATAGTGAACTGACCATAAATTAAGTAGCCTCAATATATGTGCAGTATGAAAGTATTCCTCTCAATATCAGAGCCTAAATGAGATATAAATAATTGTTCCCTGTGCCCCTCCCCTCCATCCTCCTTTGGTCGTTTGTATGTGTAACCTATGTATTTTTGGGCATAAAGAAAAGTATAACAAAGAGTTCTACTATCTCCTCTCAGTGCACATATGGTAATACTCCCATTAATGATCATGGGTATTACAAGCATGGATTGGAAAGAAAACACAGTACACCCCCAAACACTAGTTTAAAGACACCTATGAAAACAAAACCCCATGCTTTAGGAGTAAGCACATGGAATTAAAGCATTTTACATCCAGCCAATGCAACTCAGCAATGAATGGGGCCGACTTCAATACACAGGCATTAGTTTCATTATCACCCAAATTGCACAACCATGCTAATGAGACTACTGGGATTCCAAGCCACTAGCTCTTCAGTGGGAGTTTTGCCACTGACTGAAGTGAGTACAAGAGCAGGCTCATTATTCCACTGTAATGGTCCAAAATGACATCTTAGAGTAGTGCTACTGCAATGTATCAGGTGTTACTGATAATTCCATGGTATATTTTAAATAAGAGTTTATAAAGTTAGGGCAAGAGGTGACATTTGGATTCTGAAATCTCTCTCCATTTCCCCAGGTTCAGATTTGGGGTGGGGGGGTTTGTATGCATCCATTGTGATGGTTCTCAGGGCACCCAGGACTGTAAGTCATCCTGTTACCTCATGTCTCTAGCAAGAGGGAGTCTCTCTTGCGGTATGGCCAATACCATCCTTTCAACCACTCAGGCACTCTCCTCTAGGATATGACGTCCTTAACTTCACCTTGCAGGTGGGTTAACAGAAGCTGCACCCCAATCCCCGAGTCCCTTTGCAGCGCTCCCCTGTGATACATAGCCTCTGACACTGGCTATACACAGAAATCCCAGATCCTCTGCACCCTTTATTATCAGGATTCCCATAAAGGTGTATATTATATATCTCCTGCCATATGAGCTAATTAAGCCAGGTGTCATAAAGATAGCTAAGGGTTAATGTTTCTTTTACCTGTAAAGGGTTAACAAAGGGAACCAAACACCTGACCAGAGGACCAATCAGGAAACCGGATNACCTGTCTGGGACTGGGGCGACCCTGTGTCCTAGGGCACTCCGTCCCTCAATTGCAATTGCTTGAGAAATAATAAAGTATCTGATTCTGCTGCACCCAAACAAAAAATAAGAACTGAGTTTTTCTCCAACAGGTTACATAGGGATTGGTTCCAAGTAGCTTTTCACAGTAAGGTTTAGTTTGGCTGGGATTTTGATCAACTCTGTACCATTATTTATACCAATACTGGAATTTAGACTTTGTTACATGCCTGAGTGCTCTGCAAGGACGAGGCCCCCACACACAGTGAGTTATTTGGCTTTAATGAAGGTAACGTGACACACCCGCAATGAGGGACTCCAGGCGTTGCTGTCACAGAGACGGGGAACAAAGTTCAAACCAAAATACACACTGCAGCACTTATAGCATTATGCTAATACCATGCAAAGCAGCTCATGCCTATGCAATTCGGGGCTTTCCAGCAGCCATGGCCGCCCCCCTTGGCCTGTGGCCGGCCAGGGGCTTTCTGTACTTCCCCATACACACAGGGGCTTCCCACGCTAGGCGGTTCTAACCGGCTGCAAGCCGAGTAAACTGGTGTGCTGCATCCTCTAATAACCTGTCCTTAAGAAGGCGATAAGCCCTAGCTAGGCCGTAACAAACTCTTCCGTGGTCTCTTACAGACTTTTTGAAAACTCTTTGGGAACTTTCCCCTCCCTTGGAGAGTTAACCCTGGAGGCTACATTCAGCTTTGGGACTTTTTTCTTCTATTTCTTTGGTCTGTTAAGGGTTTAAACAGGGTACTTGAGTACTTTTATTGGTAGGTTTCTTTTATTTTTCTGTGCACCTGGTTCAATAACTACTAATTTACATTTTTTAAAATGTACATTAAAAGCAGGAAGCCTGCTAAATAATCAGTGAGGCCACTGGGTGATCAGAGTTAATCTGAGGAACTGTCCCTGATGAAGATGTCATTAAAGGAGGTTTTGGAAGAAATAAATGGTCAGTCTTTGGAACAGAGAAACGTAAATAGTGGTGTTCTGGGATCTGTACTGGGACCAGTACTGTTAAACATATTTATAAATGATCTGGAAAAAAGGGGCAAATAGTGAGATGACAATATTTACAGATGATAAAAAAATACTCAAGATAGCTAAGTTTAAAACAGTGCAAAAATTTACAAAGGGATTTTTCAAAATTGGATGACTGGTCAAGAAAATGGCAGATGAAAATCAATGTTGATACATGCAAAATAAAACACATTGGAAAACATAATCCAGTTATAGAAAATAAAAGGGTTCAAATCAGTTGCCACCATCCAAGAAAGAAATGTTGGAATCATTGTGGATAGTTTTCTGAAAACATCCACCCAATGTGCAGCAGTCATCCAAAAGCTAATAGAATGTTGGGAATCATTAGGAAAGTATTTCCTGTATTATTATCTATCCCCTTTCTATCTTCATATAAATCCATGGTATGCCCACATCTTCAAATGTATTGAAATCAGAAAAGGCACAGGAAAAAAAACAAAAACGATCAGGGTCTGGAACAACTTCACATGAGAAAAGTTTAATAAGGTTGGGACTTTTCAGCTTGGATAAGGGATGATGAAGGAGGGAATACGATAGTGGTCCATAAAATCATGAGCAGTATCCAGAAAGTAAAGAGGAATGTGTTATTTCCTTTTTCGTATACCACAAGAGCTAGGGATACTAAATAAAATTAATACGCAGCAGGTTTAAAATAAAAGGAAATATTTTCTTCACAGTTAACCTGTGGTACTTCTTGCTGAAGGACGTTGTAAAGGACAAGACTGTAACAATTTAAAAAAAAAAAAAAGAAAGAACCAAATAAATTAATGGAGGATAGGTCCTAATGGCTATTAGCTAGATGGAATGGAATGGTGTCCCTAACCTCTGTTTTCCAGAAGTTGGGAATGGGCAACAAAAATTGGATCACTTGATTATTGCCTGTTCTGTTTACTCTCTTTGAAGCACCTGGCATTGGCCACTATTAGAAAAGAGAATACTGGGTGGGCTAAATGGACCCTTAGTTTGACCCAGCATGGCCATTCTTACTTTCTTATAATTGTGCCCCTAATAAGGGCGTTCATTGTATTAAAATTTGAGTAATTTAACAATCCTCTGGTTTATTCTTTGGATAGGGTCCTATGGCACAAACAGGTTGAATAATCTCATAGCAAACAAGTCCAGAAGCAGCAAAATGAAGCAAACTTCACAGCATACTTCTTGCTTCCATAAATTTATAGGTTAACCTGCAACAATATAAGCAAACAAAGAGCAAAGGACTCTAACCAGGCCTTACTGGTTAGTACATACTGTGCATTTATTTCTGAGAATTGTCTCATTGGGGAATGGTGAGCCCTTTGTGTGCAAGGGGTGGTTCGGTTAGGGTCTAGGTGCAGGGACGTGGCATTCAATGATTGCTCCCAAACAGATTTGGCACCAGGCCAGAAAGGAAACTCAGCCCAGCTTTCCTGAGTATAAAGCTCCCTGGTGCCTGGGGCTGCTAGTCATTTACAAGCTTCTTCCTGGGTAGCTCCAGAGCTGATACTTCACCATGCAGCCCCTCATCCATGCAGGGCTCTGCCTGCTCCTCTTCTGCTGCTTCCAAGATGCAGGGGCACGTAGGCTCCTCTACACCCTCACTGTACCCAATGGAGGCCAATGGGGTGAATGGGGGAAAATGGACTTTTGCCCTAGTGGATTCGCAAGTGGATTTCAACTAAAGGTAAAATTCTTCCCAGCAACTTGCTACTGCCTCAACCCCCCAGCCACTCATCACCCAATCTGTCAGCAAGAACTTCTCTTGACTCAAGGCTGTTTCTGGGTTTTTCAAAATCCTGTCTTCTTCAGACTCTGGTCAGCCATTGGCATACAGGGCCACTGAGTTTATTATAGCGTGTAGGGTATGGGATATCTGTGACCCTAGAACTGGGGCAGAAAGATGATGAGAACACAATTGGATTAATCGGGCTTTGCTTTGGGCCTCACAGTCTACAAGGCAGCACAAATGGAGGGAGGAGATACAGCATGGCAGACAGAGACAGAGACACACACTGTGTGCATGAGAGAGAGAGAGAGAGAGACCTGCATTGCTGGACATTTTCCTTTCTTTTCAGAAATGCAGTTAATTTAATAACAGGCAGTTGGGAGGGTTTATTTCAGGGATCAGCAACCTTTGGCACACGGTCCATCAGGGAAAGCCGTTGGCGAGTCAGGGCGGTTTGTTTACCTGCAGTTCACCATTCCAGGCCACTGAGGGCTGC
>NW_027427037.1:0-2281 GCF_003597395.2 Chelonoidis abingdonii
GCCTGCATTGTGCAGGAGGTCAGACTAGATGATCATAATGATCCCTTCTGACCTTAAAGTCTATGAGTCTATGAGAACAGGTAATCATCAAAAAGCAACAAAGAGTCCTATGGCATCTTATAGACTAACAGACGTATTGGAGCATAAGCGCTCATGGGTGAATTTGACAAAGCACAAAGAAGGTATCAATGTGAGATTTCTAAAGATAGCTACAGCAGTCAACCCAAGGTTTAAGAATCTGAAGTGCCTTCCAAAATCTGAGAGGGATAAGGTGTGGAGCATGCTTTTAGAAGTGTTAAAAGAGCAACACTCTGATGAGGAAACTACAGAACCCGAACCACCAAAAAAAGAAAATCAACCTTCTGCTGGTGGCATCTGATTCAGATAATGAAAATGAACATATGTCTGCCTGCACTGCTTTGGATTCTTATTGAGCAGAACCTGTCATCTGCATGGAAGCATGTCTTCTGGAATGGTGGTTGAAGCATGCGAATCTTTAGCACATCTGGCACATAAATATCTTGCGACGTTGGCTACAACAGTGCCACGAGAACCCCTGTTCTCACTTTCAGGTGACATTGTAAACAAGAAGCAGGCAGCATTATCTCCTGCAAATATAAACAAATTTGTTTGTCTGAGCGATTGGCTGAACAAGAAGTAGAACTAAGTCGGCTTGCAGGCTCTAAAATTTTACATTGTTTTATTTTTGAATGCAGGTTTTTTTGTACATAATTCTAGATATGTATGTTCAATTTTCATGATAAAGAGATTGCACTACAATACTTGTATTAGGTGAATTGAAAATACTATTTATTTTATCATTTTTACAGTGCAAATATTTGTAAGCAAAAATAATATACACTTTGATTTCAATTACAACACCGAATACAATATATATGAAAATGTAGAAAAACATGCAAAATATTTAATAAATTTCAATTAGTATTCTATTATTTAACAGTGCAATTAAAACTGCGATTAATCACAATTAATTTTTTCAGTTAATCATGTGAGTTAATCGACAGCCCTATTTTAAACCTGCTGCCTGTTAATTTCATTTGGTGACCCCTAGTTCTTGAATTATGAGGCGTAAATAACACTTTCTTATTTGCTTTCTCTACACCAGTCATGATTTTATAGATTTCAGTCATAGTGCCCCTTAGTCATCTCTTTTCCAAGCTGAAAAGTCCCAGTCTTATTAATCTCTCCTCAGATGGAAGCCATTCCATACCACTAATCATTTTTCTTGCCCTTTTCGGAACCTTTTCCAAGTCCAATATATCTTTTTTGAGATGAGGCGCCCACATCTGCACGCAGTGTTCAAGCTGTGGGCATACCCTGCATTCACATAGAGGCAATATGATATTTTCTCTTATTTTCTATCCCTTTCTTAATGATTCCCAACACTGGCTTTGCTTTTTTGACTGCCGCTGCACATTGAGTCGATGTTTTCAGAGAACTATCCACACTGACTCTAAAATCTCTTTTTTGAGAGGTAACAGCTAAATTAGACCCCATCACTTTCTATGTAGCAGGCCCTAGGATGTCTGAGTGAGGGCTCCTGTCAACCTCCCCCACCCTGCTGGGGGTGATCCGGTGAGGCTACGGGGAGCCCAGTGCGGGGAGGCTCCGTCACCCTGCCTAGCTATGCAGGGGCTTCCCTCTCAGAGATCCCCCTTGCCCTGGCTGCCCGGGGTGGGCCCGTTGGGGGGACTGCTCCAGCTGATCCCGCTGCAGCAAGCCCAATCTTCGTAGGCTGGGCTGCCGGACAGGAGGCAGCGCCCTCGGCTGGCGGCTTTGCGCATTACAGCTTCCACACTCCCGGAAGAGTCCACTGGGTGAGGGGGCACGCACAGCCCCTACTCGCACCCCCAACTTCGCTGTTGGTACTGCCCGACTGAGCCGTCGGGCTGTGGCGTGGCGGACCGGGCGCAGTGGCTGCTGGGAGTTGTAGTCCCAGGGGGCGGGGGCTGCCTTGCGCGAAGGAGGGGAGGACTCGCTTTCCCGTAGTGCCCCGCGACTGGCTGTGGTGGTGTGAGTCGCTGGGTACGGGGCGCTCGCTGGCCGCTCTCGCCGCTGCTGGGTCTCCGGCCGGTCCGGTCCCGCCATGGGCTCCCTGCTGAGCCGGCGCATCGCGGGCGTGGAGGACATCGACATCCAGGCCAACTCGGCCTATCGCTACCCGCCGAAGTCCGGTAAGGGCGGTTCGGCCCGGGGGCAGATCGTCCCCCCCAGGCCTCGACCCTCGGCCCTCCCCACACCCCCCGGGGCCTCGACCCCC
>NW_027427038.1:0-2025 GCF_003597395.2 Chelonoidis abingdonii
CAGCGTGAACTGCAGTGGCCACAGGGCATCCCCGCACACAGTGTGCTGCTGCTGCCAGGGCTGGCTCTAGACTTTTGCTACCCAAAGCAAAAAAACAAAAAAAAAAAAAAAAAAAATGGCCAGAATGCCACCCCTGAAAATGTGCCGCCCCAAGCATATGCTTGGTTTGCTGGTGCCTAGAGCTGGCCCTGACACCAGCCACACACTCTGGCTTCCACCAGCCTCGATTATTACTTGCAGAGTGACCCCAACAACTCCCAGTCCTGAATTAGGAATATCACAAACTGGAACTTCACTTTAAAGATAACAAGATGACATTAAATGTTCCAATACATTGTGTAAATATTGGCAGATGAACATGTTGTTAGACAGAAGAAAGATGAGAAACAAAGAAAACAGTCTTCTCTAATAAGTTAAAATCTCAAATCCAATCAGTGATGCCCTAAAGTTTACAGTAGTAATGGTCAGTGAAATTTCAGGGTGGGAGATTATACAGGATGTGGTGGGCTTAGTGGCAAAGAAGTGGCAGGCAATGTCCCGTAGTAGACAAGACATACCTAGTCTGTGGCAAGAGAGAAAATTTGTCAGGGCATGTAAAGTCAGATTAGTTAGAACAAAATGGGTGGAATAAATTAGCCACACTAGAGTGGAAGAAAACTGTGCGGAAGAAAATGACCTTGAAATATATAATTGTTGTGGCAGGCACCAACTCATGGTGAGATGTGTAATTTCTAAAACACAATCAACAGGAGTTTCATCTGACTATGAACTGAGTAAAGAATTCAGTATTTGGCCCAAACTAAAGGAATTCCCCACTATACCACAAAAGACTCTGAAAATGAAGCAGTTTTGACAAATCACTAATACTTATACTTGGTAGACTAGACAATTTGCTCATGGAAAGGAAAACCAGTGCCCTAATGTCTTTATATTATAGATGCTACCAGACCTAAGCTATAGAACAAGCAAAGAATGGGTCACAGATAAAGTCGTTCTTCATGCAGCTGAAGGAAATGGTTTACACAAAAACATGATTGTAGCAGAAAATAGACTTTTATTCCCCCCCCCCCGCCCCCCAAGCATTAGATTATTAGCAGGGGCTTACCAAATGCAATTTCAAAAGAGCAAGCATTTAGCAATGTATTTGCCTAGAAACATTCCATTGATACTTCTACCAAAATTTGAGATGGATATTGAACAACTGCAAGTTATCACCAAAGTAGGAGAAAAAAGTAGTATATACAGTTGTTAAAAAGATCTCAGGAACACTGTTAAGACCCAAGAGACCATAATAAAGCCAGAGCAAGAACATTATAAATTGCTATAGAATTTCTGAAGTGTCCGCGAGCTAAATTCCACCCTCGTAATTATCATTCTGAGGACAGAATTTGACCCACTGTGTTCAGTATTTTAGATAAAGTTATTTTATTGGCATGTCAGATTAGACAAAGATAGCAGATCATATGACATTTGACATCTAATAAAGACAGAGTTCTCAGAATGCTATTTAGCACAAATTCAGTCTAGGATATTTCTTAGCAAAAATCACAATACATTAAAAAGTTGAAATGGATTCCTACTAGATATCATTATCTGCAGGAAAGTCCAAAACACACTGCTATTCTGTGAGCTATATTGTAGAAATATATGCAGCATGGTTCAGTGGATAGGGTACTGTCTGAGGCTAGGGCCAACAGAATTTTTTGCACTAACCGTTTGAAAAAAATGGCCCCTTTTCAACATTGATACTTTATGTATATTTTTGACATTATCAATTATTTCCATTTGTCACAAATCTTTTTGTGATATTTTAACCAATTTTTAAATTAGATTTTTATCTAAAATATTTTCAAGATCATTGGAGGGTTATTTTTTTTTTTTTTTGGTCTGACTGAAAAGTTAGCATTTTGGTAGCCAAACTGAAAATGATTTAAAAAAACAATTTTGACAAAAATATAAATAAAAAAATTAGCAGAAAGCTGGGCAAAAAAGCACAAAATGGGTCAATTTCAAATCCTGTGAGAT
>NW_027427039.1:0-1385 GCF_003597395.2 Chelonoidis abingdonii
TTTTTTTTTTTTTTTTAAAGAAAATCCATGAGGGTGTAAATGGCACAGGATTGAATTTCATGGCGTTCCCGTGGAATGATTTTTACAATGAAATTTAGTTAGTTTTACAACTAAAATTCATTCCATCATTTAATTCATAGTTTGGGGGCATTTTCACAATTTCCATGGGTTTCGTGAAATCATGATTTACACAGGGCATTAACAGCCTCCAAGATGAGAGCATTCGTGTATGCAGCTCTCTTGGGGAATCAGGGGCCTAAGATCACCAACTCATAGTGGGGGGGCGGGGAAAGAGTTTCTCAATTTCAACAGGACTTCAGCCAAGAACCAAGATTTCAGCTGGGACTATTCACCTTGTGGCAAGTGGTAAGTTAGAGGGGAACGTTATCTCCAAGTGGGACCCAAATCTCTTCTGCACGGAATACATAGGTCATAGTTAGTGTCCAGTTGGGGAAAAGGGAAGGTCCCAGCCTGAGTTTGGATTGGATGATGAGAGGGTGAGAGTGTCCCTAGACTGGCTCATTTCCCCTCTAGCCTACCAGTGGCCCATTCGAGGCCCCAGCAGCCCACATAGGGGAAGAAGCTAGCTGCAGGTCTTGGTGGACTGTGCCAAGGGTATCTTCCTGGCAATAGGGCACTCAGTGTTTTGTATATCTTTTGAGAGATTCAGTACCAGGTGTGTGTGTGTAGAGGAGAGAGAGAGAGAGAGCTGAACCATGCAGTACACTATCTTGATGACATCCTATTTGCAGAGAAATGAGGATTGAGCAATTGTGCCTAACTACTGAGGACTTTCCAAGATTTGGCTGAGTGCCTCAGGATCCCCTTCACCCCTAGAAAAACTGAAGACCCTTTGGGAAAGGTTAGCATACTTGAGAATCCAACCACACACAATTCAGGGTATTTTCTGGCTACCCACAGAGAAGTTAGATGCTGTTAAATGCATGATAAAAAACACTCACTCAAGGATACTAAAATAATTACATAAGAAAAAAACAGCTGCAGCTGGTCATGGGGCACTGAAACATTGCATTCTGGGTCAGAGCCTGGGGTAGGACATTTTGTCTCCATGTGGAGGTTGCTACCTGGGGAGTGCACAAACATTTTGGCAGAGTGACTAGTGAAATGGAGGAAGATTTAGAAGTGTGAGAGACATTTCTTGATTAATGTAATGGGGTTTCAATTGAGCATTCAGACTGGATGCTACGGACAGAGCTTCAAGTGCAGTCTGATGCCTCAGAAAGAATAAATTTTGGCTTAGAGATGGCCAGAGAAGAGGAGGTTACTCACCTTGTGCAGTAACTGACGTTCTTCGAGATGAGTGTCCCTGTGGGTGCTCCACTTTAGGTGTCGGTGCGCCCCTGCGCCTTTGATTGGAGATTTTT
>NW_027427040.1:0-2118 GCF_003597395.2 Chelonoidis abingdonii
GGCACTCACACTGCCTGGATCCTGGCCACTGGTCCGGGGGGCTCTGCATTTTAATTTAATTTTAAATGAAGCTTCTTAAACATTTTTAAAACCTTGTTTACTTTACATACAACAATAGTTTAGTTATATATTATAGACTTATAGAAAGAGACTTGACTGTCTGAATCTTATTGCCTGCCTACAAAATAGTAGCTGTTGACAGATGGAAACTGTGCTTTTCTTCGAAATGTGTAACCTAAAAGAGTTCTCATGGAGCTCCTGGTCTTCAAGATACCAGCTGCTACTACATCAAAGATCTTGTCTGTCATAAATCTTGTTCATCTTTGTTTAATGCTTGATGGGTTCTACCAATGGCCTTGGCCCTGCTCCAAGGATTTTGTGCTCCTCCAGCAATGCACAGAGGGCAAAAAAGGCATGTTCAGAATTTCTGGGCAGTCCTGGGCATAATTTAAGTTGTGTTGGAGGCTGAACATGCCCATGGGATTACAGGAAAGAAAGGTGAAGTAACAGCATTTGTGGCAGGGTCTTCAGACCCATTAATTCAGCCCCCTTCCTTTAGGTCCTGTACCAAGCATATCTTGGCTTCACCTAAGGATCTATTCCAATGTATTTCAAGTGTCCTGGAATTGTAAGAATGGCATTTATAGGCCAATTAATCAAATAAGGCCTAAAAGTTTAGTTCTTTTACATACCATTATAACTGAGGAGGCTCACAAACTATTGCTTCTGCATGCAAGGTCAGATCCTAAACTATATTACTCTGCACATCTGCATTTTCCTGCTGTTTTCTACTCATTTATCATAGCTCTGAGAGAGATCCCATTTATGATTTGTATATCATGCTGGAACACATTTGTCGTACCCAAATTCCCAAGCCTTGTTCAAATACAGTGGTATTTCTCCAAGCAACAGAGCCATTCATGCATTCAGAAGACAATTCTATGGAATTGCTCTCCCTCACTATGCCTGAAACCAGTTACTTTTAACTTTACAAATAGTATAAATGGCAAAAAATAAATTTATAGTATTAAAAATCTTTAAGATTTAATATTGTAAGGTGTTGAGCATCATATGGGTAAGACAATTCATTTAGAAATATACAACTTTTGTAGTGTTCTTTTAATTATTATTAGTATGCAACACATGCTTTATTAAGAATGCATGTTTCAATACTCAGTGTTCCTTTTTTTCTATCTGTACAGCGACCATAATACTTAAGCGTATGAACTATCTATAGTTGTTCTGGAGTTGTGCAGTAGTGTACAGTGAATGCAAATTTAATGTACAATAAAAAGGTGAATCACTGTAGGAATTGTGTGACACAGGCTGAAACGGTCACTGAAATGATGCCAGTGAAATTACCTGTCATTCTTTGAAAGAAAATAACATACAAGTTACTTTAAAGATGATAGAAATGACAATACTTTGACCAGGTGAAATTCACTGTTCATGGAACTGTTGAAAAGAAACAAGAAGAGGAAATAGTGAAGACATTATTCATCTATCATACCCATTCCAGGTCTTCCAGGTGATGTTCCTTTTTCAAAGTGCTCCCATATAGAAAACCAGTGCTTGAAACAATGTTTTTTTTTTCTCCCATTGTGGTAAATTGTAAAAAAAAAAAAGTGTCCAGTTATATGAGTTCCATGTTCAACTGTAACATGTAACTGTAAGCTACTTGTCTTGCTCCAAGAGCAGAAACATTCTGCAACTGTCATCATGCACTAGACTTGTGTATGTCTATGTCTACACTTCGAGCCTGAAGGTATAATTTCCAGCTTTAGGAGACATACACATGGTAGCACTGATCAAGTTTGCGTGCTAAAAATAGTGTAGTCATGGCAGCGCAAGTGACAGGTCTATTTTTACCATACTAATGATTAAAGCTAGCATGGGTGTGTCTCCTCAAACTGGAAATTATACCTTTGAGCTCAGAGTATAAACATACCCTTAGAAGCATATGTTTCTATGCCAAATACAATAAAATGGAAGAAATAACGAAAAAACATTATCCACAAAGCTTTGTATTTCCTTGCTTTTTCTTTCCTTCTTTCATTCCCCATTGCAAGTTAGAGTAGCTTCAGGATTGCTGTAACATGGACTGGAAGATAACAGTTC
>NW_027427041.1:0-8060 GCF_003597395.2 Chelonoidis abingdonii
CGCCAATATGGCGGGTAGTGAAGACGTAGCCTCTGTTTCACTGATTCCTGGTCACTTCTGGTCTTGGCTGCGGAGACCTGACAAATTTAGTACTTATTGTTTCTTTGCAATTTATCAAGCAAAGAGTAAGGTTCCTCTGATGCTTTGGTTCAGTATAAACTTTTGTCCTTGGGTGCACTATATCTAACGTTCTTTTGCACTGTGAAATCAGGATAGCTCTCAGATTTGTTGCTGCACTCTAATCCATATAAAATGGTCTTTTCATTTAGAAAAAGTAAAACATTATCATGGTTCCACCGTATTTATAATGGGAAGGTAGATTCCTTGATTCATTTCACATTCCATCTCAGTCTAAATAATAATAAAATAATAATAATAATAATAATAATAATGAGCTTTATGCTAATGAGTATCTTGCTCCACAAATGGGACCACTGATGATTTCAGTTGGACTACTTGTGAAATAAGGTTACGGCTAGTCAACTTAAAATGTATCAAAACCAGATCCAAAATATTTTAAAGAATTACACATATAGGGATAATGTCACTTTGCCCACCTACAAACTGCAGCCACTATAAGGGTGCTAGTTTGTGGAGCAAGAAGTTAAGTAAAAGACCTTAGCAAGCAGTATGTACACTAAGCAGGCAGAAGGCAATTGCCCAAGCTGGAATGTGGTTAGGACACTGGAATAGACAGGCACTCATATTACTTCAAGAACTACCATTGAATCTTATTACTAGAAGTGGCTAGGAAAATGGCAATTCAGTAGCACTGAGTCATCAGAAATAAAAATACCACCTATTGAATTACTAAAAAACAATTCCTACAACAGTTTCTTTTCACCTTGCTCATCCGCCATTCTTATACTACTGAACAAACCCAGCCCTGCATAGCCTATCAGATTTTATGAGACCAAGGCCTAAGATGGTCTGACTGCAGGCACATATGTTCTCTTGAAAGAAACAGGAAGCAAATACTGGATGTATAGTTTACCCACTTGACTCAGGAATGTCAGACTGTCAGCAGCTGATCCCACACCCTGTGGATTACAGATTCCCTGGAGCGATCAGAAAGTTGGCCAGTTTCTGACCTTAAAGACAACTTTTGTGAATGACAACTTTATCATTCATTTTATATTTATATAAATTGGTTTGTTCTGTTGCTTAGACAGGAAAAGAAAAAAAGTGAAGAGAGTCATTTTTAGAGACATTTTAAGATATGGCCAAGCCAACAGTGGGAATCTCTTGAGGACCGTTAAAACAAAATCTGTAAATTTTACAGTAATAGTGAAAAATTATTAATTAAAATCTCCTCCACTTTGCAGGTTTGAGGCTTGATCCTATACGGTGCTGAGCATTCTGGCTTTGATCTAGCCAAACACTTAAGTATATGATTGATACAATGTGACTTCACATATACTTCATTAAGCATGTGCTTAAGTGCCTTGCTGGATCATGGGCAGAGCACTCAGCACCTTGGAAGATTCATCCCTTGACAAGTTTGAAGAATTTACTGACCATGCAGAACATTCTCAATTCCTCTAGTAAAGATTGAAAAACAATACGTTATAAGGAACTTGGCATCATATTTAATAATTAGGACATTTTCTGTTTCTTATTCTGTGTCATATATTAACGTAGTTTATAGAGGAAACAATAAACCTGATCTTGCAAAAACTGATTAACATATGTTCTAAATTTAGTGTGAACAACTAGAGCACCCAAATTTGGAGTCAGTGTGTTTCGAAATACTCAACACATAATTACCATTTCATGGATTTGCAAGGTGCCCATCATTGTAGTTGCTGAGTGCAGATAAGGCGTATCATAATCATATACACAGCAATATAAGTGATCAGCAAACTTGGCCAGACATTCAAAAATACTTAGTCTCCCTCTCAGAGATTGTGATCAGCTGATTGAATACAAATGGAAAGAGCAGCCTTCCTACAGACTTCCAGTGCTAACCCACCTTTCTATGGAAGAGTTCTAACCTCTCTTGGCCCCTAGCCATAATAATTGCACAGAACTGAAAATAGGTAAGTATTAGAGCTATGTGGAGGATGGAAGTTCCATTTTATGAAGGATTTTGAAATATGTTTTTGTCCCCATTCAAAACAAAGCCTGAAAAATCTATAAATTCTATGCGAAAGAAAATTCTGGGGAGGGGGGAGAGAGGAAATGGATTGATAAAAATGTCTAATTTCAACAAAACAGAAATTTTGATAGAAATTTTATTTTAAAATGTACATTATAATATCAAATACAAATTTTAAAATGTTAAACATTCTGAAAATGTCAAAATAGGATGTTTTGGCCTGGTTGGAATGTTTTTCTCTTTTTTTCCTGAATTAAAAGTTCAGTAAAATTGACAGGATTTGATGAAACATTTTAATTTTCACAGAACTGTAGTTTCCAGTGGAAAAATGGCTCCATCCAATATTTTGGCCAGCTCTCATAAGTATATTTTGTGAAAAAGTTTGAAGGAAAATTTTGAGTTTTGTTCAAATGTTTTCCATGAAATTTTTCAACCAAAATAGTTAAAATGAACAATTTTGATTTTTTTTGTAAGATTTGTTTCCCAAGGGAGGGGAAAAAATCATTTACTTCCACTTCCCTCTCCTTTTTCCAGTGGATTTTTGTTTTAAATAAAAAAGGTTTATTTCCTCCACTGAAATGAATTTTTTCAAAACATTTTGAAATTTTGGTTTCATAACTTTAATCAAAACATGAAAAATAATTAACCAAATCAAAAATGTTCATGAAAATTTTCATTTGGTTGGAAAGGCTGTCATAGTATTCTTCCCCAATCTGAACTTTAGGGTCCAAAGATGGTGTACTAGCATGAATTCCTCTAAGCTTAATTACCAGCTTAGATCTGATATGCTGCCACCAATTAGGACTTTGAGTGCCTGATAAACTCTGGTCTCCTCAAAACCTTCCTTGGGGACCCCCAAGATCCAGACCCCCTGGATCTTAACACAAGGAAAGTAAACTCTTTCCCTCACCAGTGCCTTTCCTAGGCTTTCCCTCCCTGGGTTACCCGGAATACTACGATTCAATCCTTGAATCTTAAACAGAGGCTTCACCTTTACCCCCCTCTCTCTCTCTTCCACCAAGTCCTTGTGGTACAGATTCAATACCTTAGCATGAACCAGAGGAAAAAATCAATTAGGTATTTAAAAGGAAGTTTTTAATAAAAGAAAGAAAAAATAAGAAATCTCTGTAAATACAAGATGTAATATACAGGGTCTTTCAGCTTATGACACACAGAGAGAAAAGCCTCTCCCAGCAAAAATACAATTTAAAATACTCCAGCAAACTACACATTGCAATACAGAAAAAACAATTTAAAGACTATAACCGCCTTTCACTTAATACTCACTATTCTGAATATATAAGAGACTGTAGCAGGGAGATTGGCAAGAAACCTGGTTGCCCGTCTAGTCCCTTTCAGGACCCAGAAAGAACAAAGCAAAACCCAAAAACCACAAACAAAGGCTTCCCTCCACCAACATTTGAAAGTATCTTGTTTCCTGATTGGTGTTCTGGTCAGGTGTTGCAGGTCACTGTTTGTTAACCCTTTACAGGTGAAAGAGACATTAACCCTTAGCTATCTGTTTATGACAAAGGCTTTTTCTGAAAAAAAATATTTTGTTGGAAAATTTTCAATCAGTTCTAATAATGATGGGTATGTCCACGCAGCCCACAGCAACGAGCCTCCTTTCCTGGGTTGACAGACTTGAGCTCACGCTACCATGTATTGGCAGTGCTTTGAAGTTGCATCTCAGGCTGGAGCTCAGGCTCTGAAGCAACCCCCTTTACTAGGCTTCAGCACCTGAGCTCCAATTGGAGCCACAATGTCTATAGGGATATTTTTAGCATGGTAGCACGAGTCTGAAGCGGTTGACCCAGGCTGGGAGGCTTGTTGCCATGGGTTGTGTACACATACTATAAATCATTGATCATCACGGAGGGCTTTTCTTCACAATGCCACAGGCCACACCAGCTTGGGTGTAAATTCTAATGCGCACTAGTGTGTAGCTCATTAACTGGCCCTTATGGGCGCTGCTGGCATGCACTAAACGTTCCCTGATGCACATTAAGGTAGTCCCGTTTGACAAGCCCTGAATTAAAGAAACTGAATGGTGCTATCTGTTGACACTTTATTTTTTACATTGCAGTATATGGGGGAGAGGCGTTACTAAAATACTGGATAACTACATCACTTATATTTCTTTGGTTTCTAAAAAGCATTTTGGGGAAAACATTAACTCATCCACCAATTCCAGCCCATTGATTAGGGAATGATGGGGAAAACTGAGAAGTTGAACCATATACAGGGGAATCCACTTATTGTGAAAAAGAATTGACGTTCTAAATTGCCTGAAGGCATTGCAACATGCAAACTTGCAGCGAGACTCCAGTTACAATGAACCTTTGCTCACAAGGTGGAATTTTCCTGTGTTGTAGAGCTCTCCATATCATCCATGCACTATGGGAGTGAAGTGCAGCTGGACCAGCTGCGTAGGTGCACCTTAATGCAGCAAAGGGTTTTGAGGGTGCTGCCTAAGGCAAGGTGGGAGAAAGTCATAGAATTCATGACTAGGCAATCTTCACACAGGAGGTACTGAGAGACAGCAACCACTGTTCCAACCCAAAGTAGTGCCCACTCACCACCTGACTTCAGTTCAGGTGAATTTCAACAGCTGTTTAGTATCCAGCATAAAATTGGATTAGAGACTCTTTGGGCCAAATCTTCAGCTGTTATGAAACACAATAGAGCTGTGGTGAGTTAGACCAAATATGGATCTTGCCCTTTGTGGTGAAGATGTGAATTTCAACCATCATAAAATTGACCTGTGGGAAAACTGACTTCCTTCCACCAGGTTGCTGCTTGCTGTCCATCCATTTAACAAATAGTTACAAATGATCTGGCAAGGCACCTTTTGTGACTCACCAAATAAAACATACTTGATTATAGCTGCAGTTGCACTTGAAAAAATGAATCTTTTATATGCATATGAATCACCTCTGTATGCTGGATGTTTCCAATTAAATACAAACACCACTGCCCAGGTCTGTTCTGCTGGGTGCATCATGTCAGACCACGTTTTGGCTTACTGCTGCCACCCTTCCTGCAATGACAGCAAAGAGGATATATTGAAATTCTCTTTTTCAGCAGGGAGTTCCTTTCCAATACTATCTGAATTTGCGGACTGAAACAAGAAGCAGAATTTTAACAAGCAGCAGGAGAGAAAAAAAGTTGTATTAAAAAAAAGTCTTGACATATTATGAAAAATCCAAATGCAAAGCAAGACAAAACTTGAATAACATTTGACTATTTTGCAGAGCTTCAGTACATTACAACATTCCCAGCTGTGCAACATCACCCTCCTGCAGCACTAAGCTGCAAAAACAAAAGAGAACAGAAAGTTGCAGTGCCTGGTAACACACTAAGCACAAAGAAGCTTTGTCTGAGTGAGGCCTTCAAGATTCGACTCCTTTTGGACACCAGGGACATGTCTACACTGAATCTGAGAGTGAGCATCCCAGGCCAGACTCGTGGTAGTGGGATTCACGTTCTAAGAATAACCGTATAGGCATCGCAGCTGAGGCTCTGAAGCCCGGGCAGGCTTAATAACTTGAACTCCGGTCCAGGCCGCATCATAAAAGCACCGTCTATGCAGCTATTTTTAGAGCACTAGCACAAGCCCCACTAAGGTGAGTCTGTGAACCCCAGCTGGAAGCCTTGCTCCCAGATGCAGTGTAGACATACCTTAGGAGCCTAATCATTGAAATCCAAACTGAAGTCTTTCCATTGACTTCAGTGGGCTTTGGACCTGCATGATAGGGGGTGATTTTCTCTCATTTACCTTGGTCTCATTAAGTATTAATTTATAACCTGAAAACAAAGTGAACAAGAGGAGAACCAGGCACTAGCAAGGGATATTTTTCCATGGTACTGCAAGCACTGGTGGATCACAAGGGATGTTTCACCGACATCAACATGGGATGGCCAGGAAAGGCGCACGACGCTCGCATCTTCAGGAACTCTGGTCTGTTTGAACAGCTGCAGGAAGGGACTTACTTCCCAGACCAGAAAATAACTGTTGGGGATGTTGAAATGCCTATAGTTATCCTCAGGGACCCAGCCTACCCCTTAATGCCATGGCTCATGAAGCCTTACACACAGACACCCTGGACAGTAGTAAGGAGCAGTTCAACTATAGGCTGAGCAAGAGCAGAATTGTGGTAGAATGTGTTTTTGGACATTTGAAAGTGCACTGGTGCAGTTTAGTGACTCAGTTAGATCTCAGCACAACCAATATTCCAATTGTAATTGTTGCTTTTTGTGTGCTCCACAATCTCTGTGAGAGTAAGGGGGAAGATATTTATGGTGGGGTGGGAGGTTGAGGCAACATGCCTGGCAGCCAATTTCACACAGCCAGACAACAGGGAGATGAGAAGAGTGCAGCAGGGAGCATAGTGCATCAGAGAAGCTTTGAAAGCCAGTTTCATGACTGGCCAGGGTACAGTGTAACAGTTGTGTTTGTTTCTCTTGAAGTTACTCTCTGCCTATATATATGAAAGAAAATAAAGTCTAAATTGTTTTAAAACTGTTCTTTATTATTTGTTGCACAACATATTGAGAGAAATCAGAAGGCAGAGTGGGGCGGGGGGAAGAGCGATGGGGTTAGGGGAGTGGAGGAGGAGGGAAGGACAAGTCCAGAAACCAAATCAAAAGTTCACATATGCCAGCTTTCTGCTGCTTGGGCGATCCTCTGGGGTTGAGTGTGTGGGTTCCTGTAGCCTCCCCCTTGTGTTCTTGGGTGTCTGGATAAGGAGGCTATGGAACTTGGGGAGGAGGGAAGGTGGTTATATAGGGGCTGCAGTGGCAGTCTGTGATCTTGGTGCCTTTCCTGCATTAGATCCACCATATAGCAGAGCATGTCAGTTTGCTCCCCCATGAGCTTGACCATAGTGCCCTGCCTGCTCTCATTGCACTCGTCCCTCTTCTCTTCATGTTCCTGTAATGCTTTACGGGACTCTGCAATTGTTTGCCTCTATGCATTCATCTGGGTCCTATCAGTGAGGGAGGACTGCATGAGCTCAGCAAACATGTCTTCTTGAGTTCATTTTTTCTGCCTTCTAATCTGGACCAGCCTCTGGGACGGAGTACATAGGGGCTGCATTGAAACATTTGCACCTGTGGGAGGAGAAAAAGGGAGGGTAGTATTTGAAAATATACATTTCAGAGAACAAAGGGGACATTTTGGTATGAATAAGCCATCACACACACATCTGGGCAACAGAATTCAGCTTACAGGCAGGCTAGGCACAAGCGGGGTTCTGCTTCTTCTACATTCATTTCAATGTTTTCAAACTGCTGGGCCCCCTTTCCCATAGAAGCAGTTCCTGGTGGGTTTTCCATAAAGGAGGGCCTGTGGGCTCTCTGGGATGATCACTTCACACAACACCCAACCCCCCGCACCCTCCGATGAGGCTTTGAGCAGGGATGAGCCCTTTAAACTATACACAAACAGCCCAGCATGGCTGGGTCCACCACCATGTGGCTCCAATCAGGCTCTCACTCACCAGAAGTACCTTCTCCAGGTTCATGGTCTGGGAGCTTGCATTGGGAATGGGGGGAGGCTATTGGATCCAGCATTAAGCATAGTTTCTGGCTGGGGGGAAAATGGATTCCTCACTTGCCACCTGTGCACTGTCCTTCTCCAATGACCTCTTCCTTGTCGCTCCGTGCAACTCCCCCCTTGCAAGTGTCCACGGACAATGGTGGGGTAGTGGTGGCATCACCCCCCTCATAACTGCATGCAGCTCACAGTAGAAGCTGAATGTATGGGGCTGTGATCCAGAGCACCTGTTCACTTCCCTGGCTTTTTGGTATGCTTGCCTGGGCTCCTTGATTTTTGTACGACACTGCTCTGTGTCCGTGGAGTAGCCTCTTACCGTCATGGCCCTGGAGACTTTAGCGTACATATTTGCGTTCTTTTTTTGGAACATAGTTCTGCCATAACAAACTTGTCTCCCCAACATGC
>NW_027427042.1:0-2177 GCF_003597395.2 Chelonoidis abingdonii
TGGGCTAAAAGAAATCTGATGTGCAAAAAGGACAAGTGCAGAGTCCTGCACTTAGGACAGAAGAATCCCCTGCACTGCTACAGCCTGGTGATTGACTGGCTAAGCAGCAGTTCTGCAGAAAAGGACCTGGGGATTACAGTGGACAAGTTTGCTGGATATGAGTCAACAGTGTGCCCTTGTTGCCAAGAAGGCTAATAGCATATTGGGCTGCATTAGTAGGAGCATTGCCAGCCAATCGAGGGAAGTGATTATTCCCCTCTATTCAGTCCTGGTGAAGCCACATCTGGAGTACTGCATCCAGTTTTGGGCCCCCCACTACAGAAAGGATGTGGACAAATTGGAGAGAGTCCAGCAGAGGGCAACACAAAAGGATTAGGAGGCTGAGACACATGATTTGAGGAGAGGCTGAGGGAACTGGGCTTTAGTCTACAGAAGAGAGGAGTGAGGGGAGATTTGATAGCAGCCTTCAACTACCTGCAAAGGGCAGGGTGGGGGGGTTTCCAAAGAGAATGGAGCTGTTCTCTTCAATTTGATTCTAGAATAAATCATCCCGTGTTACTAATCTGAAATGACTCTGAAGTTATAGTTCTGCCAAATTCTATGCTAATATGTTCATGCACCAACCCTTTTGAAGTTAATGGGTTAGATTCTGAGCTGAATAACTGTGAAGGGTATATTTTAATTGAGAGTGCCACTGACAGCAGAATTTTAAAGACTTCAGTGGGTTATATGGGATGTAAGTCATTACAGAATCCAGCTTTATGGTTTCCCTGCAGGACCAAAAGAGAGAGTTGAGAGAAGGACAACTTTTATTTTAACACACAGCTTTAGTAACTTAAATATAAGAGAAATAATGAAAAGTTTTAATTTCAGTATCTCTGAAAATTTTCCCCAGTATATCAGTACCTCTTGGCTAGGTCTCGGATTTTTTTATTCTTTAACAATGAGACTGTTTAGTTGTCTGAGAATTGACTCTGCATTTTGTTAATTCTGGAGTGATATAAGTTGGGCAAACACTGAAGTGTCTCAGTGTGGTGTGTGTGGTGGGGAGGGGTCTCTTCTCAAGTTGAAATTAAAGCAAGTGCCTTATATTAGATGTATTGCATCAAAAAGATGGAAATTTATTTTTTTAAAATGGGGTAATATAGTGTTAAATGCAGTGGACATGACTACAAAAAGTGATTAGATATTTGATGTCTCGCTTTTTAAGCAGATGACATTTTAAGGGTGGGGAGGTTAATTATTTATTATTATTATTATTATTTTTTTTTTTTTTTTGGATGGATGAACCTATGCCCTTAAAGGTGCCTTAGTCTGAGAATTCAAAATCAATAGACACTCTTGAAAATCTTGGCCCTTAGTTTAGTTGAGACCCTATGTCTGTATATAGTGGGGAGACAGACTTTGGCTTAATGCCTACAGAACAAGTGTGTTAGTTGGACTGGAAGTCTCCGTTGCATAATGTGCATTCAGACCTACTATGATCTTTAATCATGCACAATATTTTCCTTGAAGGTGTATGTTAGGCAGTTCTTTAAAAACAAAAACAAACTCCTGAAGCTTCTAAAGTAACACACAAAGAATTTGACGGGGCAGAATGAGAAGAGCACCAAGGAGGAATAGATTTGCAAAGCTAGAAAAGCCAAGCCATTTTTCTACATTTGAATGCATCTCTTTCCCCTTCCCCCCACACACATTCCAGGTCTGTCTGTTTCTGTCTGCTGTACTGTCTCCCATCCCTCCTGTTCATGCTGCCTTGCATGAGAGGCCACATTAACACCAATGTGTTAACTCTTGAGGGCTCAGCCAAGTGCTAGTTCATCATTTGGCTGTAAGGCATTCCCTGGGAAATATCCCTCCCTCTTCTACCCTCTGACTTCAGCACCTCAATCAAGCTTCACAATCATCATAGCTGTGAACAGTATTAAATTGTTTGTTTAAAATGTATACTGTGTGTATCTATATAATGTATAGTTTTTTGGTGAAAAAAATTTCCCTGGAACCTAACCCCTTTCAGAAGTGATGTGCCGAGTCTTCATTTATTCACTCTAAGGTTTCGCATGCCAGTAATACATGTTAACTTTTTAGAAGGTCTTTCTATAAGTCTATAATATATAACTAAACTATTGTTGTATGTAAAGTAAATAAGGTTTTTAAAATGTTTAAGAAGCTTCATT
>NW_027427043.1:0-1018 GCF_003597395.2 Chelonoidis abingdonii
GTTTTTCCATTTTTTGTTGGTGTTTCTCCCTCTCTCGTTGGTGGGCTGCATCTTTGGCTTCTTGTTCTCTTTTATGGGCTGCCTCTTTGGCTGCTTGTTCTCTTTTGTAGGCTGCCAGTTTGATGTTTTCTTCCCTTTCTTTCAGCTCCACCTCTTTTTCTCTTTTTTCCATTTGTCGCCTGTGGTTTGCATCTTTGATTTGTTCTTCTGTATCCAGTTTTGCCCTGGAAGTCATGGTTCCTGTTTTCTTGTGTTGGAGTGCCCTCTGGTGTTTATTATCTGAACAGCTGGCTCTCTGTTGTTTCCTGGGGTTTGCCTAGCAACAGTGCCTTTTTTTTCTTAACTTCTAGCTAATCTTTCACATGTAAATTAAACCAAAACCCCCCACTTTATTTGCATGTGTGTTCTGCTGGGGTACTTGACTCACAGCTGGAGTTCTATTGTTTAACAAAAGACCCTTTGTCAAACCTTAATGGCTCTTTGCCTTAGTATGCAGGCAAAACGGAGCAACGAGAGAAAAAAAAATTTCTGGCTGTATCTTTAAAACAAACAAACCCTTTCTTTCTGCTTACAAGCCCCTGGCAGAGAAAAAGAAAAATATAATCTTACTGGCCTTTGGATTCCATCTTTATCCACACCGCTGCCAACATGTCATAAGGTGTATTTCCCAAATCTGAACCTTAGCATCCAAAATTTGGGTACTTGCATGAAACCTCTAAGCTTAATTACCAGCTTAGAACCTGTAATGCTGCCACCAACCAGGAATTCCAGTGCCTGGTACACTCTGGTCTCCGCAGAACCTTGCCTGGGGACCTCCAAGACCCAGATTCCCTGAGTCTCACAACAAAGGGGAATAAACCATTTCCCTCCCCCTCCTTTCTTTCTCCCAGATTCTTCCCACCCTGGGGAGACTAGGAGATTACCGTGCTTCAGTCCCTTGAAACACAACACAGAGAGATCAGGTTTCTCTCCCCCTTCTCCCCTCTTTACCTCTTCCCAGGCTTCCCCTCCCTGGGTT
>NW_027427044.1:0-1100 GCF_003597395.2 Chelonoidis abingdonii
CACAGGTTGACTATGCATTGTGTGAAAAAATACGTCCTTTTGTTTGTTTTAAATCTGCTGCCTATTAATTTCATTTGGTGACTCCTTGTTCTTGTGTTATGAGAAGGAGTAAATAACACTTCCTTATTTACTTTCTCCACACCAGTCATGATTTTATAAACCTCTATCATATCCCCCTGTAGTTTTCTCTTTTCCAAGCTGAAAAGTCCCAGCCATATTAATTTCTCCTTATATGACAGACGTTCCATACCGCTAATCATTTTTGTTGCCCTTTTCTGAACCTTTTCCAATTCCAGTATATCTTCTTTAGATGGGGCAATCACATCTGCACACAGTATTCAGTTTGTGGGGCTATCATGGATTTATATAGAGGCAATATGATATTTTCTGTCTTATTATCCATCCCTTTCTTAATGATTCCCAAGATTCTGTTTGTTTTATTGACTGCTGCTTAACATTGAGTGGATGTTTTCAGAGAACTATCCACAATGACTCCAAGATCTCTTTCTTGAGTGGTAACAGCTAATTTAGACCCCATTATTTTATATGCATTGTTGGGATTATATATACATTATATCACCTGTCACCTTTGTAGCATGATAATGGCCAGTCCCACTGGACATTTAGTTTGATCAAACCCTGTACAGGGCACACATGCTATATCTGTGCCTATGTAATAGGTAAGGACGTGCACTTATATTTGTGAGTAAAGAGTGCTTGTAGAATGAATGAAATGTTTTAAAAATTAGAAATTGCTTAGTGAGTGCAATTATTTTTTTAATCATATTAATTTTACAATTAGAGAAACTCAGGTTTTAGGGTTTTTTAAAAGCTCTTCACTGTTGATGGTAATAATAGGAAAAGAAAAATCTGCTTTGCTGTTTGTTGTGACTCATGAACAACAAGTTCGCAAGTGCTGTTCCTGTGTCTGACCCAGCAAAAAATTACAGTATTTGTTTAGTTGAAGCTGATTTGAGAGCCCACATATCTACACCAGCGACACCATCACAGGACCTAACCAGATCAGCCACACTATCATCGGTTCATTCACCTGCACATCCAGCAATGTAATATACGCCATCATATGCCAGCAATGCCCC
>NW_027427045.1:0-1168 GCF_003597395.2 Chelonoidis abingdonii
AACGTCTGTTAGTCTATAAGGTGCCACAGGATTCTCTGCTGCTTTTACAGATCCAGACTAACACGGCTACCCCTCTGATACTTAACTCTTTCTATTTTACTATGAGTCTTGCACTATTTGGTGTTTTTCTTACAGCCCCAGCTCCAAGAGTCGGGTGTTTTCCTGAGAATCTCAGCTTTCACTTTTTTAAAGACATAAAGTTTCTGGGTCTTGTGATCATGGAGAACAAGCCTGAAAATGTAAAACAGAGCTGGCCAGGACTTTTTCAGGAAAACATTTTCTCCTTATAAAATGCCAATTTATTGAAAGTGAAATTTTCACAGGAAAGGGTCACTTTTGAATAATTTGGCATCAGTACTGTGGGATATTTTTGACTGCTTTTCAGGACTTTTGCACTGCTGTGTTCTAAAAGTTGTGGTTTTTCAAGCTGTGGGACACGGAACACCTCCTGGGGGTTTCCATAATGAAATATTTGGAGACACAGCAATGAGAGGACTGGACAAGGAGGTCAATGACAGGAGATCTTTATTATGAAGCAATCTGAAAAAGAGCTTGGAAAATCCCTGTTTGAACAGCGTTTGCTAAGATACAAGGCACCTCAAAGCCCTTGGCACCAGTTAAAGCATTTACTCTGCATGCTGATTCCTTGAGGGAGAATGTATTCCCTGTGGTTACTGTAGTCCTGAGTACCTTAAGATCAGGATTGGGTAAACCAGTCCATACGGAAAAAAGAAAAAGAACAATAAAATCTACCTCCTCAAATCTTTTGCCCATTTTGAGCTATTTTTGCAAAGTTCCTAAGATACCAATTTCATTTGTTTCCATTTTTATGCTTTTCCATTTTAGCTATTTTTATTTGCTTCTTTGTTGGATGTTCCCATCAAACATTCTCTGAGGAACATCTACATAATTTAAATACAAAATGCAAACATGCTGACTAATGTCAGCCTTAAATAGACTCCCTTAGGATACACTAGACATGTTCCCTATTGCCATTTCTTCAGGCAAAACCTGAGAACATAGATGAACTATACATGGTGCCCTGCAGGTCAACAGACTAAGGCTGTGTTGGACCAAGTGAGGGAGACAAACTCCAAAGCTTAAGGCCTTTCGTTGATAATGCCCTGCTAGCAGCTCCCAGGCCTTCAGCTCTAGGGACTCTGAGGAA
>NW_027427046.1:0-1014 GCF_003597395.2 Chelonoidis abingdonii
CTTGTTTGTCTGAGTGATTGGCTGAACAAGAAGTAGGACTGATTGGACCTGTCGGCTCTAAAGTTTTATATTGTTTTATTTTTGAATGCAGTTATTTTTGTACATAATTCTACATTTGTAAGTTCAACTTTTATGGTAAAGAGATTGTACTACAATATTTGTATTAAGTGAATTGAAAAATACTATTTCTTTTGTTTTTTATAGTTTAAATATTTGTAATAAAAATAAATATAAAGTGAGCACTGTGCACTTTATATTCTGTGTTGCAATTTAAATCAATATATTTGAAAATGTAGAACACATCCACAAATATTTAAATAAATGGCATTATATTATTGCTTAATAGCGTGATTAATTGTCATTAATTTTTTTAACTGCTTGACAGCCCTAGTAACTATCCATATGGTAAGTAGTTATGCAACACAGCTAGGAGAGGAGTAAAAGTTAAAAGAGGATTTTTTTGGTGAGTAGTTGTATCTTACTGGAAACATCCAGGGAAAAGGTAATTATTTAAACTGATCTAAATTTATATGTAGGCACTGCAAAGGCTGGACATGAACCAGTCCATGGAAGGCACGTAGGGTGACTAGATGTCCCAATTTTATAGAGATAGTCCCGATTTTTGGGTCTTTTTCTTATATAGGCTCCTATTACCCCCCACCCCTTGTCCCAATTTTTCATACTTGCTGTCTGGTCACCCTAAGGGCATGGCAGAGGAGCCAGGAACTCTGAGTGGGATAAAGTCTTACCGACTTGTCTGGCACTGGACATAGTGATTGCAAACACACACTTTTACAAGAGGGAAAGCCATCTCATAATTAATGTCAGTGGAGGTCACTAGTCCTTTTTAATAACAATGAGAGGGCGATCACAAATAATCAATTGTTAGGCAATACCTGGTGAGTACATTGTGAGAGTACATTTATTCATAAATGATCTGGAGAAAGGGGTAAACAGTGAGGTGGCAAAGTTTGCAGATGATACTAAACTACTCAAGATAGTTAAGACCAAAGC
>NW_027427047.1:0-1172 GCF_003597395.2 Chelonoidis abingdonii
CCAAACCCAAACTGTCCTGCCTCTCCTCCTCCGGCCGAAAAAAAACCCCTTTGTTTCCTTCTCCTCCGCCCAGCAGCTCCCCCTCCCCCCTGCCGGCTCACATTACAACCTGACTACCTGTCCCTCACCTACAGACATCCCCTGCTTTCCCGTTCCCCACACAGACAGTCCCTACTCCATCACAAGGTTGGCTTAGAGTGGTTACATTAGAGATCTTACAGTGGCACAGGTGCATCGGTGCAGCTGCGCTGCTGTAAACGCTCTAGCGGAGCCATGTGTGACAAAGTTGGGGATTTTTGTGGTTTACATGGATAGTGTGTGTGCCTCAGTTTCCCTGTGTGCTATATGTTTAACAAGGTGGTGGGAGAGGGTTTGTTGTTGCAGAGGACGAGGTGTGACCTCACCTAGCAGCTGGGACCCCCAGACAACAGCCTGGAGAGGGGAACCCTAACAACCAGTGACCTCGAGATTAAGAGGCCCACCCCAGCTTGGCCGTCAGCTGGTTCTGGCCAGTGGGAGGACAATGGTCTGAGGAAAGAGGACCCTGGTGACCTGACCAACCAGTTCCAGCCAGAGGGGAACAAAGGATGGAAGAGAGAGGGCCCCAGCAACCTGTTTACCTGGGATGGAAGACAAAGGACAGAGGAGAAGCTGTTGGGGATGGTGATATCAGATGCCCAGCTAGAAAGCGCAGGGTCCCTGGACTGGAGAGAGAGAGCAGGCAGAGCCCACCTGGATGCAGGGGAGACTAAGATGTACTGTGCTGAGGGAGGCCAGGCCTGAGGGCCCTGAGAATTTCCTATGCTGTGTTCAGATGCTCAATAAACCTCCTGTTTTACGCTGGCTCTGAGTTGCACTGGTCTAGAGAACAGGGTTACATTATTCCCACTGGGAGTGGAGACCCCAGAGATCCAGAGCAAATGGACTCCCTGAGGGGGCCCATGACGAAAGACAGGCATATTAAGGCTCAGAAAGTTGTGGTTCCAGGAGGTGGAGGGGCTTAACTCCCAAAAGAGAGAGAGGACCCGTAAGAAGGGCTCTCACACTTGAAGTGGGTTCCCGTCAGGGACCATAAGGGCCAAGAATGGGCACGACCTGTGAGTCTGTGACACCGTGCCCTTAATCTTCTTCTGGTCCTCTCTCCTTCTTCTCTCTCTTCACCCTCCCAGTGT
>NW_027427048.1:0-2697 GCF_003597395.2 Chelonoidis abingdonii
TGTGTGTGTGTGTGTGTGTGTGTGTGTGTGTGTGTGTGTGTGTGTGTGTGTGTGTGTGTGTGTGTCTAGGGAAGGAACCCACCTCTATTGCTGTTAGCCCCACTGGGTCTCAAACTGAGTGAATCTCGAAGTGGGCTGTAGCCTCATTATTACTGAGCTTTGCTGTCAAAGACAGTGACTGCCCTGCCTCGTGTTTCGAATCAGCACAGAAAAGCTAGTTCTGGCTATCAGTCTGGCTGAAACAACATTACAGGACATCATATCAGGCCGGACTGAGCCAATCCCACTGGGTCATATAACAGACACCTGTACAGGAAAGCATTCACCATCACAAAGATATCACAAACACACTGCAATACACCTGCAGACTACACCATTGTAGGTTAGAAGTAGAACTTTTCTACAGAAAAGGTGTCATGTTGTGGTATTACTTTAAAGCTGGATGTAAGTGTTAGCTTCAAAATTCATTGGACACGTCCTCCACGATAAACCAGTGAGAATGTACTTTAGCGTACACAGAAACAGAAGCAAGGTATTCTAAAGGAGACTGACCATTCCACAAGACACCAGCATATTTAAGAACAAACAATGGATATTTTATTTTGCTAAACATGCAAATTCCAAGTGGGACGTTGAAGGTAGGTGAACATTTCACTTTGTCCAGTGTGTTGAACAGAAGAACACAGATCCTAGTGTATTCTCCAGCTTGGTCACTTCTCCAGCCACTGAGCTCTGCACATGGTCCATCTCCACTCAGTTGAGCACACTACTGAAAAACAGACCACAACCGCCACAAAGCATGTCTCTCTGCAGACACCGACACCCAGACACAGCCTGCACACAGCAGACATATCTGCAAACTGCTACCTCCCAACCCAAGTTCCCAGTCAGCTGCGCGGCTGTGCAGCAGACTCAACGGCTGCGCAGGTGGGGAGAGCAGCCCCTTTCTTGGCCCAGCCCAGCCCTGCCAGAGATGCCAGGGAGAGGAGCCCCTGCCCCGGCCTGGCCAAGCCCTGCCAGAGCTGCCAGGGAAGAGATGCCAGGGAGAGGAGCCCCTGCCCCGGCCTGGCCAAGCCCTGCCAGAGCTGCCAGGGAGGGGAGACCCCGCCTTGGCCCAGCCCAGCCCAGCTCAGGCCCGCTGGAGCTGCTGCAGCCGGGGAAAGAAGTCTCTCACCCAGCCCCGAGCTGCTGCAGTGAGAGAGGGTTGGGGGAAGTCTTCTCACCACAGCCCTGGAGCAGCCTTCACCCCAAACCCCTCATCCCTAGCCCCACCCCAGAGCCCACACCCTCAGCCAGAGCCCTCATCTCAACCCTCTGACCCAGCCCTGAGCCCCCTCCCACACTCTTAACCCCTTGGCCCCACCCCCACCCCCTTCATATTGGTGCACCTAACAAAATTCATTCCGCACATGGACATAAAAAATGAGAGGGAACATTGCCCCAGAGATTTCAGTGCATGCCCTGGAGAGCAGCCTTCTGTGAAACGATGTTGCCAGTGAAGGCCTGGCTGTATGTCCCGTTCAACAGGAGTGGGATTGGGTCCTTTGTACAGGGACAGAGAAGGCTGACAAAGCAGGACACAGAGAGAAAAATAAATAGAGCCAACAGGCAAATGGCCTGATTCTGATGTCACAAGGTTTAACTCCACTAGCTACAGTGAAGCTACTCCTGATTTAGCCTAGTCAGAGACACCAGATCAGGCACAAAGTTTAACGCCTCCCCTGGATATTCAAGGAAGGCAGAGAATTCAAACGTGCTCTGGGTCCCTAATAGCTTTGGAGAGTCACGGAGGAACAGAATGATACTGGAGTAGGAAGGGAAGGTTCAAAATGGGATTTAAAAGAGCTATTGCAACCCCAGAACCCAACACTGCTGTCAGACACTCTCCTGCAATTCCTCTGGCGTCAGGGGCAGTGGCACCCCTGCATCTAAGAGCAGAACTGGGTCCTGGATCAGCCTTTAAAATATTACTGGGGTACTTACACCCCTTCTTCTCTTAGGAGTGCCAGGAACTTTCTCACACGATACTCAGGATCCATCTAGACACAAAACAAAGATGAAGGATGGTCACTAGCAGCAGGCGTGGATTTACCAAGAACAAGTCATGCCAAACCAGCTTCATTTCCTTCTTTGACCAGATAACTGATTTGGTGGAAAGAAGAACTGTGGCGGATATAATACACCTGGATTTCAGCAGGCTTTTGACACAGTCCCACATAACTCTCATAAACAAGCTGGAGGAATGTGGGCTAAGTAGAACTGCCATGAAGTGGACACATAATTGGTTAAACAACTGCAAACAAAGAGTAACTATTAATGGAATGATGTCAGATTGGAGGGAGGTCTCAAGTAGGGTTCCACAGGATTCTGTTCTGGGCCCAGTGTTCTTTAGCATCTTTATTAATGACCTGGATGTTGGACTAGAGACCACACCAATCAAAGCTGCAGATGACACAAAGCTGGGGAGGGAGCTACAGACACTTTGGAGGAGAGAGTTAAATTCAGAGAGATCTTGATAAACTGGAGAACTGGGCTACAGACAACAAAATGAAATTCAACAAAGATAAATGTAAGGTGCTACACTTAGGGAAGAAAAACCAAACACACAAATACAGACTGGGGGATAATTGGCTTGGCAGCAGCAGCACAGCTGAGAACCATCTGGGAGTTGTGGTGGATCACAGCTTCGACATGAGG
>NW_027427049.1:0-1291 GCF_003597395.2 Chelonoidis abingdonii
CGGACCCTCCGCAGACACGCCTGTGGGGGTTCCACCGGAGCTGCGGGACCGGCGAGCGGCAGAGCGCCCCCAGCAGCGTGCCGCCGTGCTTGGGGCAGCGATATTGCTAGAGCCGGCCCTGCTCTTTACAAGCTGCAGTGCTGCAGAGGGGAGCTTTGCACTTCTGCCAATGCAGGGACGATCATAAAATACCCAAGCCCTGATCTGGAACCAAATCATGTGTGACCCTATCGCTAACATGCAGATTCCTAAGTGCAACCCCTCCCCCACAGCGAGTGTTTGAAATCTGGATCCGAACCATGCCATGCGCCTCATCCCAATTCAAACGTTACTGTTAGGTACCTGTAGCACGACGGGTCCCAGCCCCATGGTGCTGCGCAGTGTCACCTAGTGTGAAAAATTGGGATGGGGGTAATAGGAGCCTATATAAGAAAAAGACCCAAAAATCAGGACTGTCCCTATAAAATCAGGACATCTGGTCACCCTAGTGTCACCTCCTGGCCCAAAGAGCAGGTCTGACGGCAGATGCACAGAGTCCAGCTGCCCTGGCTTGGAGTGAGTCCCATGAACATTTCCTTCAGCTTTGACCGAGACAGGCTCCCACCCACCTTTGGCTTCAGCTTCCAACTACTCAGACAGACTAACAGGCTGAGATGTCCTGGAAGAGCATGAGTGAAAGCCAGAGCGGAGAGTCAGATTTAAGACAAGTGTAACAAAGCAGTGGCTGCCTAGGACTCCGTGCTTGTCACTAGGCTACACAGAGCGCTGGGGAGGTGGAACAGACGTTAGAGCCTCCTGCTTCGAAAGCACAGGCCCCAAATCTGGAAGCTAAAGGACCATAGCTGTTCGCTTTTACCAGGTCAGGGCCTATGAAGCAGAGTTGAGACACTCCAATTCCATCCACCAAAACGCAGTAGTGCAGCACAAATGCACGCACGCTCACCAGCCCAAAACGGTTAGTTCATTACAACACACCTGCATGTTACTGAATCTGAGAGCACATCAGCTAATTCACAAACACCACAGTGCAAGGGTGTCATGAGGCACGACGTACTAGCCCGGCTTTACAGATAGAGAAACAGGAGGGCTTGTCTGCACTGGATTAGTTTTTAAGAGGGGTAAACCACTCCGATGCAAGCGGCAGTGCACCTGTCACGGAGTCCCCAGGCGATCCTCTGGAACTGCTCCCCACAAAGCCAGTCAGGACTTTGGGGAGCCTCCTCTCCCTTGGAGCAGACTTGTTCAGGGCAAGAAGCTCACACGTCTTCACCTCCTGGGTCTCTCCTTGGAG
>NW_027427050.1:0-6773 GCF_003597395.2 Chelonoidis abingdonii
TGGACTAGTTTGGAAATTAGTCGATGCTATTAAAATCTCCCTGATCGTATTCAACTAAAGCTCTTAATAATCAGCTTCTCCTGCTTTCAGCTCTTGGAAACTGATATCCTTGGCTCATACATGTACACACAGAGAAAGCAGGGCTGGTGCAAGGAAGTTTTGCGCCCTAGGCGAAACTTCCACCTTGTGTCCCCCTTCTCCCCCAGCCCTGCAGCAGCTCCCTGCCCTGAGGTGCTCTGCTGTGGCAGCTCTCCCCTGAGGCGCCCATCAGCGTCAGCTCCCCCCACCTGGGGAGTCATGTGGCAGCTCACTACTCCAGCTCACCTCTGCTTCACCTCCTCCCCGAGCACGCTGCCCCCACGCTAATTCTCCTCCCCTCCCAAGCTTGTGGCATCAAACAGCTGATTAGTGCCACAAGCCGGGGAGGTGGGAGAAGTGAAGCAGCAACGACATGCTTGGGGAGGGGGCATACAGGAGGTGAGCTGGGGTGGGAAGTCTTGCGGCAGCTTCCCCCCCACCCTGAGGCACTCCCAGCCCCCGACCCAGGGAGCTGTGCGGCAGCTCACCACCCCAGCTCATCTCTGCTATGCCCCCTTCCCAAGCACACAGTCACCGCTCCACTTCTCCCACCTCGCAGCTTTGCAGCGCCAATCAGCTGTTTGGCGCCGCAAGCCTGGGAGGGGAGGAGAATTAGAGTGGGGGGGCATGTTTGGGGAGGAGGCAGAGGTGAGCTGGGGTGGGGAGCTGCCGCATGGCTTCCTGGGGCGGGGAAGCTGCTGCGGGGGGGAGGGCCTCAGGGCAGGGGGGAGCTGCCACAGGGTTCCCCACCCCAGCTCACCCCTGCTATACCTCCTCCCCGAGCAAGCCGTCCCCGTTGGCAATGACAATAATTGCATGCAGCGGCCACTGTGCGGTCAAGAAAATCTGAGCTGCACATGTCAGTGTGCTGCCCAGCCCAGGAATGCTGTAAAAAAAATTGGGAACACCACTTTTTTGCGCCCCCAAATCTTTTTTGCCTTAATTGTAGCCTATTTTGCCTTAATGGTAGCACCGGCCCTGAGAGAGAGAGAGGTCAACCTGTGACCTATTTCTTCTACCAACAACCCAGGAGTGTTGTCAATGACTAATTTCCACTGACAAAATTCTCTGTCCAAACACTGGAGCAAAGTTTAAATCACATTACAAAATAATACCTCTGTGCCGCTGCAGTTTGCAGAACAGGCGGGTGCTTTTCCTGTAGCCTTCGAGCTCCCTCCAGCCTCTGCAGCATCCTCCCAGGCTACTGGGGTTTGAACAGGACAGGAACATCCTTATAGGGCTGTGTCTGTTTCGTAATGCGGTTCCGTTTTACTCCGGATCAGACAGCACAAGCTTAGTTCATTCTGTGGTTCTGCTGCTGGTTTGGGTGAAGGGCCAGCAGAGGGGGCTGGCGAGCCAGCCAGTTCTCTCTGAAAAGTGAGAGATGTGAGCCTAGGCCATCAGCATCTGCGCTCTTCCTGCCAGTGCTGCATCTGATTCAGAGTAAAACTGAACCGCACTGTGAAACAGACACAGCCCTATGAGGATGGACCTGTCCTGTTAAATCCCAGTAGCCTGGAGGGACGCTGCAGAGGGAGCTCGGAGGCTACAGGAAAAGCACACACTTGTTCTGCAAACTGCGGCAGCAGCACAGAGGTATTGTTGGCTTATGTGATTAAAACTTTGCTTCAGTGTTTTTACAGAGAATTTTGTCAGTAGAAATTAATCACTGACAACGCTCCTGGGTTGTAGATAGAAGAAACAGGCCACAGGCTGATTTCTCTGTGTGTGTGTGTGTGTACACACATGTATGAGCCAGGGATACCAGTTTCCAAGAGCTGAAAGCAGGAAGTGCTGATTATTAAGAGCTTTAGTCGGATTTGGTCAGGGAGATTTCAGTAGCATCTGCTAATTTCCAGGCTAGTCCAATAATTTCGTGTCTTCGGAATCGCAGTGGGGAGATGTCCTAGAAATCTGAGCACTGTGTTCAAGGTGTTCGGGCTTCCAGTTCTCCCCCTGGTTTAACCTGCAGCTGGTGAAACTCCTCATTAAGGATCAAGCGAGTTGGGAACCGAGCTCCTGGCTAATGGGTCCCTGGCAAACCAATTCTGCCTGCTGCAAATGTAGCTGTTATTTGCAGGGGGGCTCCAAATAGTTTCTATGGGTTTAGTCACAAACTCTTTGTCTTTGGAATATTTGTCAGTCAGGTGAATGTTCATTTGTGTAAAAACTCATTTAGCTTTTGGGAGTCACACGGCGGTTACTGAATAGCTCAGTCCCTTGTGTCCTTGTGAACTAGGCCCCCATGACAGGTAGCAGGTCAGACTTGGTGTTTTCATTCAAAGCCCAGAGTTACCGAGGATCTGGTCATCCCAGAGACCAGCGTCCTAACTGCTGTGACTAGCAGTCGGGTACAATCTTCTGGGAAGCCCCGCTAATTGAGAGCAGACGGGGAGCAGGATCATTTCCAGGGAGCAGCGATTCAAAACCTTCTGATGTGTAAACCCGATTGCATTGTAAACTCTTGGAGCAGCCCCATAACCACTAAAATGCGTGTGCCGGCTACGTCGGGACCAAGGCACAAACATCTGTGCGACCTGCAATTTGAATGAGTGTGACTGATACTGAGTTTCCTGAATTACAACATGTCGGTAACTAAGGAGGAAGTGCTCCTGGAGGGTTCTTTTTTTTTTCGGGGGGCGAGGCGGCTTAGTTCTCCTGTTACCTCAGTTCTCCAGCTGATTAAAATCGGGCCGATTAATTGGGAATTTCCCGAGTGCATCAGGGAGTAGTAACGGTAAAATACAAAAAAAGACATTCGTTGAGGCCATCAGGCCTAGATCCGGCAAAGGTACTTACATGCCCGACCGTGCATCCCGCACAAACCCCCACTCAGGGTACTTAGGTGCCACCCATTCCGGTGTAGCGACCGTAAAGACTTCACTGGGTGTTGCCTGAATTTCACTAAACGAAGCCATATGCGGCCAGACTAGTGCACTCTGTAGCCCAGTGGTCCAGGCAGTACCCCAGTACGGCTAAGGCAGACTCCTGTGTTAATCCCTGCGCTTCAATGAGTCTCTTATTATTGTATGGAACAGCCTCGTACGAGAGCGGAGGATCGAGCGCAGTGTCCTGAATGTCCAGAGTCAGTGAACCTAGAATCCAACCCTCCTGAGAGGCTTGATTTAACCAAGGGTCTGTTTTCCGCCGCTGTCGTGCTGAGGCGACGATAGTGATATGGTCTCCCTCGAACATCCCAGATCAGTTCTCGGTGAATCCTGAGCTAAAGGCTTAAACATATACTTTTTTCCTCCTTTTCTCTTTCCCCCACCCCCAATCTTAGCTGAGGAGTCATGCAAAAAAGGACTAGGCGATCTAAAGCTAAGCTGACGCCCCAGATGCAGGTTCCTGGCTTCGGATGCCCAAGCAGACTCACCTCCTGCCTTGCCTGGACTTGGGGTGCTGAATCATCCGAGGAGTTGACGGCCTATAGAACACCTCCTACTTTCGCCATGTCTCTGCACTAGTTTAGCAGCTCCACTACCCTACTTGCTGGTTTCTGGGATCCCATTTCTAAAGGCTATCTGCTCCCCAACCATTGACAGGCAGCCTCAGGGCCCCAGATCCCCAGAGATAGTGAGCTCCTAGCATCATTTGACATCCTAATGGAAGTTAGCGGAGCCTAAACAATAACCTTCAGATACTCGAGCGAGGCGCCTGGCTCAGGCTGTGCGCTTCTGGGGTTGTTCAGTGACTGGTCTGTGTCCCTTGAACAGTTCCGGAGTTGTGTATGCTCCCGGATGGGTCTCGACTTCATTAATCCCTTGCTGGATTGCGGCCTTCACAATACCTACCCAGTAAATAAGTGCCAGATAGAATATCCCCGACAGATGTGACCCATCTTTATAGCAACTTATTAATACACGATTGATGATTTAATGCAACTAAGCTTTACCTTGCAACCAAGTCACGGCCAGTTTGATCTGGCTGCACTGTATCTTGGCAAGCAAGGCCCCCTGTATCTACACAGGCACCAGGCCCTGGCAGCTGCGCTCAGCCCTGAGCCGGCTCAGGGCTGTCCTCGTCGAGCGCAGTTGTCACTTCCATGGCCCAGGCAGCTCTTGGCCGACTCAGTTTCCCAACTAGTGCAAATGCCTCGTGGGTGCAGTTTTGTGATGTGGGTTGACCTGGGGACTGAACTCACCAAACCAACACCCCGTTATCTGGAACAGCTTCTTAGTTCGTCCCTGCGGCTCGGCGCTGGCATTCCAATAACAGTTCCATTTAAATGGGGGAAGCGGGTGGACATGGATCACCATCTGGGCGGGGGGGGGGACAAGCCACTGGGGCCAGTTCCAGCGAGACTGCAGGAAAGCTCATGTTGTCCAGCGGCTGTGAAAGGGTAAGAGACAACCTGGGTAATTCCGCGGCCTGTCAGCCTACATCGATCCTGCGAAAGATCAGTGGCAGCGCGTCATGCCATAAATATATTCTCCTCCTCTAATGCTTTATTAATCAGTGCCTGATGGCGTAAACAAAGAATAAAGCGAGGGAATATTAATTTATGGCACATCAACAACTGGTTATGGAAAAACATAACTGTCCAACCTCACTCGACATGCCCTTTTAGGATGAGATGACAAGCTTTGGATGATAAAGAATCAGTCGTGGTTGCAATGGTCTTCTCCGTAAGGGTGTTGCGTACCGCGGGGACGGCAGGGGCTTGCAGGGGACTACTAGGACACCCCCAAATGCCTTCAGCCCCCCCATCACCCCCCAGTGCAAAGATCACGAGCTGTCGGCACCCCTGGAGGGCTGGCAGTGTGCCCCCCAGGGCCCCTGCCGCAGCTCCCTTCTGCTTCTCTCCTCCCAGCTCTACTTATGCCACAAGCGCCATCGGGGCGCTGTTCCTGCTCTGCTTGCTGGCCATCCATCTGGGTAACAGGAGGCCATCCTGGGACTTGCCGCATAAAGAGCAGCAGCCGTGTGGTGCCGCTCGCTGTGCCTTGCCTTGTCGGGGCACTTGGTCTGTCATACACCATTATAGTTATTAGGTTCAGAACCTCCTTTCTACCTGTAAAGGGTTAAGAAGTCACCTGCCTAGCTGACACCTCACAGAGAACCAATCGGGGCGAACAAGATGTTCAAAAAGAAGAGGAAATTTTTTCCCTTTGTTCTAGCAGTTTCAGTTCTCAGCTGGAGCTTGGAAAATATTCAAGGACCAGCCTCTTCATCTACATAGGAAGGAACATAAACTAGGTCTATGTTTATTCTTCGTTTCTAACTGTGCTCTTGGCAATTGGCAGAATCCAATGAAATTGGGCAATTCGTTGTGTACTTAAGTTTGCCCAGGGAACATCCTGGTTTTGAATCTGCTTGTCTGCTAGATCAGCTTGTTATTGCTGTCTCCCAGACGTTTTTTTTTTGCCTTTTCTTAAATTAAAAACCCTTCTGTTTAAGAACCTGATTTATTTTCCCTCTTTTGTTAGATCCAACGGGATTGGATCTGGGACTCACCAGGATTTGGGTGGGGAGGCCAGTAAGTTCTTCCGCTTGTGTTAAGATCCACAGGAGTCTCTTGATCGGGCTTCACCTAGGGAACTGGTGCAGTCGTCTCTCCAAGATACCCAAGGAGGGAAGGTTTCTGCGGGCAAGCGGGGGGGAGGTGGCGGGGAGACAGTTTTCCAAATGACTCCAGTATTTGAATGGTGACAGCATATTGATCTAAGCTGGTATTTAAGCTTAGGGCTTCTCATGCAGGTCCCCACATCTATACTTTAAAGTTCAGAGTGAGGGTGAAACCTATGACAGTGCTAGCAGCTCTGGCCCCACAAGGTGCCTGCACAGGGTTAAAGTAGTGTCATGCTGCTCACTGACACTGACTGATGTGGCACAAGGCTGCAGGGGAGTCAGGGAGACTGAAGGGAGGAAGCACCTAGCCCCCCGCCACCGTTCTGAGAGCAGGTGCCCTCTGGGTAACGCATCTCCTAGTGCTGCGAGCATGGCCTCTCTGGCTTGGAGTGGCGCTGCCGGGGGAGGGGGAGCTGGGATCAGCGGATGCTTCCTGGGGGATGGGGTGATATGGGGAGTGGAGCAGCCTTGGAGCAATTCCTGGAGCAGAAAGTCCAAAGGCCTGGACAGACTGGGACCATCTGAAAACAGGAAGGAGGCATCACCATCCTGGAGTCCCCAGCCATGTGCCATTCAGGTGGGAAACCCCCACCCCCGCTGCTTCCCCTGTTTTCTCAAGTTCCTCCTTGTACCTTTAGCTGATTCCCCATCACTTTACTCAATACTTTGTCCAGAAGTTTTAAACTCCCTCCCCCAATTATTTCTGCCAATTCTCTCTCTGAAAGCCAGGCTTTGCCAGGAGCAACCAGCTTCTGTTTTGTTTAGCAGGCTCAGGGGTGGCAAGTACTTGCTCCTGTTCTTTGTTGCAGAGGGGGTTAAGGTTAGCTGTTACCAGCAGGAGAGAAAAAAAATTGTAGTGGTAATCAAAATGGCCCATTTCCAGCAGTTGACAAGAAGGTGTGAGGAACAAAAAAACTTCAAAAACAGACTCCAATGAGAGACTGATGAATTGGAATTAATTTGCAAACTTGACACCATTAAATTAGGCTTGAATAAAGACTGGGAGTGGATGGGTTATTACACAAAGTAAAACTATTTCCCCATGTTTATTCCCCCCTCCCCCCCCCGTTCTTCACACCTTCTTGTCAACTGCTAGAAATGGGCCATTTTCATTACCACTACAA
>NW_027427051.1:0-1158 GCF_003597395.2 Chelonoidis abingdonii
AGTAGAGGGCGGGCCTGGGTTCCCCCCAAACCTCCCAACTCCTGATCAGACACAGGAGGAGCTGACCCAGACTGTGGGTTCCACAAGAAGGGAAGATCACTGAGGTGAACAAATCCGCCAATAAGTGCAGGACTCACCAAGGTAGAGGAGGAACTTTTTCACACCCTGTAGGTCTGTTAACAGCTGAGGGATCCCAAGCCACTGCAATGGAGAATGTGCATGTCTTTCCCAGAGCCAAATTCCTTCTTCTGCCCATCTCCTTGCAGGTCAGGGCCTGGGCACACCTGTGGTATCCTGCAGTTTCCTCAGGGAGGAGAGGTAGCAGATGCCCGTTCTCCTGCACTTGTGGATTTGTCCTTCGCCCCACACTCAGAGATGAGATGAGCTGTATTTCTTCCCCCACCCCACTCAGGGGCATGAACCCTTTCATAGACTGGCTAAAGAAGTTCTCCCTCCCTCATGGCTGCTGCTACCTCTGCAATCTCCCAATCTTTACACTTGACTTGGACTTTTCCCTCCTTTACATGGGTGTCACAGAACTTGCAGAATTCCTTAGCTGCCTCAGATCCTCACTTGCCACCGCAGTCTGAGCCACGACCTTGCTCTCTTCTGCCTCAGTTTCTCTGGTAAGGGCAGGCAGTGATCTGTTCTCCCTGGCCATGGCTACAGGACCCTATAATATTTGATATTCTGATATTTGAAATATTTGATATTATGTCCAATGGCCTTTGTCTCACCTGCAAGTGTCATCTGGCCTGGAACCCACAGAGCAAACAGCCTCTCTCATCTGACCCAAGGGATGCCTGTAAATAGCTTGCCCCTGGGCCTGCTCCACCTTTTTTTGACATTTCACTGTGACAGATGTCAGACCTAAGAATCACAAAATCATAGAATCCTAGAAATGCAGAGCGGAAAGGGACAGCTCTAAAGCCCTCTGAAGGCCTTTCCACTGCCAGCAGCAGCAGAGAATTAAGGGTGGCATGGTATATGATGTATTGCCATCCTTACTTTTGCACTTCTGCTGCTGTTGGTGCTGTCTTTTGAGCTGAGCTCCCAGCCAGATGCCACCACTCTCCAGCCACCCAGCTCTGAAGGCAAAAAATCAGAGATTCGCTAAGTTACAAGAAATTTTTCACACTATGTAACATAACGTGATTT
>NW_027427052.1:0-1223 GCF_003597395.2 Chelonoidis abingdonii
AGCATATTCCTCAGCAGTTCGGGCTCCATTTCCCACAGAAATCACGCTGCACAGAAACCATTGAGAGAGTCAAGATGGTGCCAAACATGGACGGAAAAACAGGGATTACTGAGATGTGAAGCGATGCATCATGCGGCATTGAGACAGGAAGCAGAATGACCCGCTCCCTTCCATCAACCCATGGCGCCAGAATGGGAAGAGGTGCTCTGTGGGATAGCTGCCCATAATGCACCACTCCCAACACCACTGCAAATGCTGCAAATGTGGCCACACTGCAGCGCTGGTAGCTGTCAGTGTGGCCACACTGCAGCGTTTTCCCTACACAGCTGTACAAAGACAGCTTTAACTCCCAGCCATGCACACCTGCAAGTGTAGCCAAACCCTGTGTGTAGGCTGATCGCTGCCCCCTTAATTTCAGCATTGAACAAAAAAGACGGACTGGCTGGGATTTGAGCATTTGTGGAGGAGATCAGAAGAACATAAGATTCATGTGAAGTGGGGTATTCACCTACGAAAGCTCATGCTCCAATACATTTGTTAGTCTTTAAGGTGCCACAGGACTCTTTGTTGCTTTTTACAGATCTAGACTAACACGGCTACCTCTCTGATACTTGATACCCCAAAAAAGTACATTGAAATTTCTGGTTGGACAGCACAGTAACAGAGGGGTTATCTTGTGTGTCTTACTCTTTATTTTCCTCTCTGGTACTAATAAAGCAGGACTTCCTTTGAATTTCTGAAATACAATGTGATTACAGGTTGATCAATCCAAATTTTATAAGCATCTGCCGAAGTCTCTTTAAAATATTGCCTTACTGTTGGATCCTGTTGTTGCTCAGGGCTACTCAGTAACTTGTTGATTATTTAGAGGTGAGTGAGAGGGACAAAAAGGATTTTTTTAACGTTTCCTATAAAAATTGAATCACAGCCCTGACATTTTTGAATTGGAGCAGGGCTGAAAATCTACTAGAGTGGGTGTTAGGATGTTTGGCAAAGAGAGATTTTATTTATTTAATTCATGTATTTTCAGTTGTGAAAATTGTAGATGGAAATTAGATATGGATGAACAAATGGGAGCAGATTGTTGGAGAATGGCTGCTAAGGATTTTGGCAAACATTTTTAAATCTATTTCTGAGGATGTAAATGATACCTGGATAGCGCAGAGAGAGGAGTGTGAAAAATATACACTATAAACGCTTAAAATTGTCAGGAGTTAGCTCCT
>NW_027427053.1:0-1387 GCF_003597395.2 Chelonoidis abingdonii
GCCATGTTCCCGCTCCTCCCCCATCCCTCCCACAGCTTGTTACACCACAAAACAGCTGTTTTTCAGCGGCAAGCGCTGGGAGGAGAAACAGGGATGCAGTGAGCTCAGGGGAGGAGGCGGAGGCAGAGATGAAGCGCAGTGTGGTGGGGCAGGGGAGGCGGGGTGGCGAGCTTTGCTGCCAGTGGGTGCAGAGCACCCACCAATTTTTCCCCATGGGTGCTCCAGCCCCAGAGCACCCACCGAGTTGGCACCTATGGGCAGCAGGTTTAAAACAAATAAAAGGAATTAATTTTTCCCACAACGCACAGTCAACCTGTGGAACTTCTTGCCAGAGGATATTGTGAAAGCCAAGATTATAACAGAGTTTAAAACAGAACTAGATAAATTCATGGAGGACAGGTCCATCAATGGCTATTAGCCAGGATGGGCAGGGAAGGTGTCCCTAGCCTCTGTTTACCAGAAACTGGGAATGGGTGACAGGGGATGGATCACTTGATGATCACCTGTTCTGTTCATTCCCTCTGGGACACCTGGCATTGGCCACTGTCAGAAGACGGGATACTGGGCTAGATGGACCTTTGGTCTGACCCAGTCTGGCTGTTCTTATGTTATGTTCTCATAGTTAGTCAGGTTGGCTAACTCAGGCCTGTCTACACATGCTGCAATCATGCCTCCAACTGCAGTGTAGACAGATCCCTACATGTCTGTATAGTCTCTAATCCAATTGGGCTTGTAGGTCCTGCTGTAAATAAACACAATCACACCCCTGTGCAGAGGGTTAACACAAGCCTTAAGCAATGTGCTGGCCATGCATTGGCTGTCTGCACACGGGTGGATTTCACCGAAACGTTTCCGAAAACCCTTCTGCGTTCTCAAACATTCTTGGGGACAAGGAGGCAAACAGAAAACAGGCGCAGGCAGCAAAGCCCGGTGCTAACACTCGAACATTTCTTTTGGGCCAGCTCCTTTGCTCCATCACCCACTGCCGTCAAAGGGAGTTTTGTCTGAGTCAGGCGGGCAGGATCAGGCCCTTGCTGCTGAGCCACCAACATAAACACCACCGAAACAGGCCGTTTTTTCATGTTTCGTTTATCATCAAATTCCAATGGCAACAGAAAGCAAGAGCCAGATCCCAGGTCTCCCCACCTCGGTGAGCAAGACCAGCCAGGGAAAAGTGAATGAGAGAGATGGAGACTCCCAAACTTGGGTCGCTACAGTGAGACAGCAAGGGCGGCCCTGTGATTAGGGGCTGGACTGGGACTCAGGAGATCTACTTTAGCCAGGCTTTTAGTGTGTGACCATAATCTCCCTTTGTGTGTCAGTCTGTAACATGGGGCTCACGTGACTTGTTCACCCCTCTTATCTGTTCAGATTGCAGGCTTTGTGG
>NW_027427054.1:0-1776 GCF_003597395.2 Chelonoidis abingdonii
ACATACAGACAATGCTGTCTGTTTCTTGCACGGCCTTGAGTCAGGCCGGATGAAGGGTGCTCCAGGCAATCATGTGCATGTTGTACTGGAATCCTTTAAACCTGGCTTTTCATGGAGAAGGAAGGCAGGACCAAAGAGAAAAAAGATTCACGCCTTGTGCCAAGGTGTATAGGGGTGGAAGAGCACAAAGGGGGCTGCAGTCATGAGAAACTAGCTACCACTGAGCTGAAGAAGGACTGTCGCAGGGGAAAGTTGGGCCAGACTAGAAGGAGTCTAGTCTGTGAAGAACTATTGGACATCTCGAGGGTCAGATTATCCTTCTGTATCAGTTGCTACTGTATAGTAGATTTGCGTGTTTTTGTTTATTCCTTGGTATTACTTGTTCTGTCGTTATTACTTGAACCACTTGAATTCTACTTTATATTTAATAACAACGCTTTTGCTATAATTAACCAGAGGAAGTAATTGGTACTGGGGAGCAACAGCTGTGCAATATCTCTGCGTGGTCGAGAAGTGCATACTTTAATTTCCCGATAAGCTTTATAGAGAGTAAACGGATCGTGGGTTGGATCCCATTCGATGAACTGACCTGCGAGAGAGAGCACTTCTTAAACGTTTCAGTTCAGTCTGCAGTTTTGGGGGACATGGTTCAGACCTGGGGCTGTGTTGCAGCAGGCTGGCTGTCTGCTCAACAAGACAGTACTGAAGTCCCAAGCTGGCAGGGAAAATGGGCGCAGAGGTAGTCTCAGCACATCAAGTGGCAGTCCCAAGGGGTTTCTGTAACCCAACCCGTCACATTCCCCTTCCCAGCTCTGATGCCACAGACCATTAACCCTGTGTCTCCCTGCCCATCTGTGACGCCAAAGAGCATTTACCCCGTGTGCCCTTTCCCAGCTCTGACACTGCAGAACCTTGCCTGTGTCCCTGTTCCCGTTCCCCCCACTTAACAAACGTGATTCCAATTTCCCTTCCCCCTCCTCTTTGACCCCAGTTTATATAGTAATATTCTCAGCTACACCTAGCACAATTAATTGTACAGAAGAAACAATTAGAGAACCAGACACATAAACAACAGAAAAGTGAGGGCCATAAAGATGGAACAATACAGAAATGAGGGTTTCACAGCCGGAGCCATTGATAAGTGATTTCTTGCCAGACCGGGTGCTGTCAAACTAAGTTTCCTGTATCCATCTTAAGGTCTGTTTCTTTATCTGTTGGTGATGGACACTATCTGGACAGGATCGTATTCCTAAGAGCCCAATACCACCTTATTCCAATGTGACTGGTTTGGGATGTGAGGATGTGACCCTTTGCTGCCCCTGCTGCTAAGCCAAAGGCCTTAGCCCAGGGGTCTCTAACATGGTGTCTGTGGGTGCCCTGGCGCCCGCCAGGGCATCTATGTGCACCCATGTAGTGGCCGGCGGACAAGCATCCACCGAAATGCCACTGAGAAGCAGCAGCATCAATAGGCACCGCCGCCGAAATGAAGCCAAAAATCAGTAGCATTTCAGCGGCGATGCCTCTTGATGTTGCTGCTTCTCGGTGGCATTTCGGCGGATGCTTGTCCGCCGGCCACGATCCTTGGTGGTTCATCGTCCGGTGCCCGCCAAACGAAAAATCTTGGGGACCACTGCCTTAGCCTAAGATCAAGTCCTCAGACTAGTCTAGTGAGAGAAGGCCCACACACAGGCGGACTGAGATTTTGATTCTTTCTTTTCATACTCCTGTAACTAGCTAAGTGATAAAAATACTTGTAAGTTCTTGAAGTCTAGGCTT
>NW_027427055.1:0-4267 GCF_003597395.2 Chelonoidis abingdonii
CCTTTCCCGGGCCAGGAGGTCACCTGATCCCTTTGTCTCCAACACCTTCAGCTGGCACCTTTGCAGGGGAGGGGTCCAGGCCATCAGTTGCTAGGAGAAGGAGACAGAGTGCCAGGCATTTAGGTGCACTGGCCCTTTGCTCTGCAGCAATCACACACCCTTATTCCACGACCTAGATATTAAGAACTGCCTAGGGGACAGTGAGGCACCAACACAGTATTCAGAGAAAACATTAAGAACATTCCCCGTTCATCACAGTCGCTCAAGTGAATAATTTATGACGCGACAGAACTGTCTATATAGGCTTATACTAAGATGTAAAGAGCGGGCTAGTTCTCTCTGGAAACGAGCTGTTCTCTACTGATGCGTGCACTTGTCAATAAAGAGCTTTTGATCGGACCTTGCTGGTGTTGTCTGTCTCTCTCGCGGTCTGACAACGAACTTTGCCATCTGGGTTAGAGTCCCTGACAGAGGCTTTGGTCGAATCAGAGATGGGGATGAAGAACTCATCAGCGCCATTTCTCTGGGGCTCGTTACACCGATATCGGATCCCAGTGATGTCACGCTTGCCCCGTGATCTCAGTGCAGGTGAACAGACCTGCCCGGGGGCTTGTTACAGGGACGTAAAATATCAGCTGGGATGGGGAAGGCAGATCCCCCACTGCTATTCACCCATCTCGTTACCCCGGGACAAGGGGCACTCAATTAAAGCAGAAGGGAGCAGATTTAAAACATCAAAGGAAGAGGTTTGTGCAGCAGCTTACACACAATTAGCCTGTGAATGGCTCCAGTCTGGCTGTGCCCATGGTGCTGTGAGAGAGCCTGGGGGGCAAGCTGGGAATGAGAGAGGAGCCCATTAGCCAGATCTTTCTGCTAAAATGGTCGACAGTAAAGGGGTTCACAGTGTTGTCATTTCCATTGCCACCTTCGGGTTTCAGCACCATCAGCCCGATCCACTGGGCAGTTCCCCTCTCACAGCGACTGGGCCAGGCTCTCTGCAGACTCAGGCAGCATTGCTGCATCATTTACACGTGGTTCAGATTTTAATGTGTTCTTTGCCACCGTTAAGTGCTGAGAACATCAATCCCTCCACTGAAATCTCAGATTCGTGTCACACGCCTGTAACAAGAGCTGGATTCTCTGGCAGATCCCACAGCTGTGGAATCCACAGGGCCCTGAACATAAAATTCACTGTACGATTTTGTTAGCTTAAAGGTGGCCTTTTGTGAAGGCTAAAGAGCAGGAGTGCCCTAGGACGTCGCATGGGCGCTTCTTGAACATCCCACCCTAGGAATCTTTCATGCAAAGGAAATTATGACCCAACGTTAGTAATGAACAGCCAAGGGAGAGAGGTCCAGGTAAGTTCAGGACCAAGCTGGAGAGGGTTGAGGGTTACCAGGCTGCCTCACAGTCTGGTGCCACCCAATGCTGCTCTCACAGGAGCCAGCTGGGCCTGGGGTCACTGGGGGGGCGGGAGGGGTGGAGATCCCAGGGCTGAGTCACCACAGAGCACTGGGAGTGGGGACGGCTGTCTGTCTGTGGGTCTGTGCGGCAGTGAACGGCTCCCTGTCAGCACCAGGTGGGTACCACCTCTGAGCCAGTCCCTGACGGTGTCTGACAGGGACAGGCAGGGCCAGCCTATGATATGGGAGACCAGGGCGAAAGACTGGGGCACCATTATAAGCGGGGAGCCTCCAGAGCAGAGGTGCCCCTCCCCTGCTGCTCTGCTGCCGTCTGCAGCCTCCTGGCTCCTGCTCCCTGCCTCAGAGCTTCCCTCAGCCAGCTGCTCCCAGCAGCCTCCTGTCTGCTGTGCAGAGCGAGGGTGGGCACTGATGTCAGAGTGTCCCCTCCTGCCCACGTATCCCATCTCTGCAGAGAGGTGGGGTTGGGGGGCACAGGTCTCAGGGGTGGGATAGAGCTGCTGGCAGCTGCTGCTGTGTCTGAATGAGCTTTCAGATTGGTGCATACTGCTCTGCTTAAAGGGGCAACGCACTGCCTCTCACACTTCCCCAGCTCACACACTCTGTCTCTCTCGGTCTCTCTCTCTCACACACACACACACTCACAGAGTCTCTTTCACACTCACCTCCCAACACATACTTGTGTCATAAACATACAGCTAATGGTAGCATAAAATCCCTCCTTTATCTGTAAGGGGTTAAAAAGCTCAAATAACCTGGCTGACACCTGACCAAAAGAACCAATGAGGAAAGAAGACCTTTCAAATCTGTGGGGAGGAGAGGTTTTGTTTGTTCCCTGTCTGGACAGAGAGAGGGACCAGGCAGGAAAAAATAATCTCCTAAAAACCTACCTGAAATTGATTACAAAAATTGTAAGTAAAGCAAGGAAAGTCGTTAGATTATCTTTTGTTTTAGCCTGTGAATTTTCCCTATGCTAAGGGGTAATTTCATTCCTGTTTTGTAACTAGGAAACAGAGTCAGAGGGGAGTCCTTTGTGTTTTAAATCTTTTTATTTACCCTGTAAAGTTACCTTCCAGCCTGATTTTGCATGTGTGATTCTTCAACTTTTTTTTAAATAAAATTCTTCTTTTACGAACCTGATTGATTTTCAGTGTCCTAAAAACCAGGGATTTGGTTTGTGCTCACTTTGTTAAGCTGTTGGTTGGTATATTATTCTCAAGCCTTCCCAGGAAAGGGGGTGAAGGAGTATGGGGGGATATTTTTGGGGGGTGGGGGTAGGGATTCCAAGTGATCCTTCCCTAAATGCTTGTTTAAATCACTTGTCAGTGGCAGCAATACTGTCCAAGGACAAGGGAAGGAATTTGTGCCTTGGGGAAGTTTTAACCTAAGCTGGTTGTCACGGAGTGTGGGGGAGTCCCGTCCTGCACCCCTCTTCCTGGGACTCACAGGGACTCTCAGCCAGCCAGTAAAACAGAAGTTTTATTGGACAGTAGGAACTCAGTCTACAGCAGAGCTTTTAGGCACAGCCATGACCCCTCAATCAAGTCCTTCTGACGGGAGGTGTTCAGGGAGCTTAGACCCCAGCCTTGGGGTTCCCTGCGTTGTCCCACCCAGCCCAAACTGAAACTAAAAATCCCTCCAGCAGCTCTCTCCCCGCTCCCCTCTCCTTTGTTCAGTCTCCCTAGGCAGATGGTGTGAATTCTCCCAACTCCCCTTCTGGCTCAGGTTACAGCTCAGGGAGATTTTTTCTCATCCCCAATGTAACCTCCCTGCAACATTCCCAGGTCAAATCTGCCCTGCTCCATCACACTGGTGAAATATAATCTTAGGGTCTTTCATGCGGATCCCCACATCTGTACCCCAGAATGCAGCATGGGGAGGGAACCCTTGACTACTTGTATTACTGTTGCTGTTACTTTTTGGTACTTCCTGCAATGCACATACATTCTCTGTAATTTCAGTCTTTCACAGTGTGTTGTTTTAGTGTTTTGATCGGTCAGTGTATTTCATAATTTTATTTCTCTCTTATGCTTACATTAGAACTCACTACTCACAGATTTCAAAATGCCTTACTTGTCCTGGCCGGAGTCATTATCATTATTACTGTGTAATCATATTGTGCTTTGTCAATCATTATGTAAAGTGGTACAATCAAATAATAGTATCCTTCTACAGTGTAGCTTTAGCTTGTACTAACCTTAGCAGTGCCATAGCATTAGACACTGCGCAGAGGAAGGTCGCTTATTTTCAACTTGTATTTTTAATTATATCTGTAAAATAACTTAAAAGTTGGCATAAAAATAAATGGAGTTCCAACTATGATTCCAACAGCAATGATGGAATCACGTTAGTGAGTCACGTACATGATTGTGATCAGTAAAAATAAATAACAAAATAATTAACAAAATAATTTCCCTTTCTTAATAATAGAGAAAAAAACCCTTAATCAAGTATGTTAAAATTAAGTATGCTTTTAGTGGAGTGAAAAACCATTGACTAAAATAGAGGAGATAATGGCAGCAACACAGTGTGTGTGTCTGTTAGAGAAAGTCAGCAGACTTTAAGCAGATTTTATTTATCTCTACTAAAGATAGTGCACAAAGTATCAAAAGTGAGATCTGTGTTTAAAGCTCCAGAACTGACACCTCAAGGTTTGGAATTGGGAGTATCTTGCTGTGTTATCTCCTGAATGTTTTTGTGACGTTATTGATATAAACTGGGACCATATAGAACATGGGTTGCAACCACGGTTCTGTAGTGGCACCAAATTCTATGTAAAGGGGTCATATAAGGTGTCTAAGACCAGGTTACGGGTTACTGGTTATGATTATGCTGTCTGTATATCT
>NW_027427056.1:0-1013 GCF_003597395.2 Chelonoidis abingdonii
AGAGAGAGAGAGAGAGAGAGAGAGAGAGAGAGAGTGTGTGAAGTGCAGGGTCTCAGTATCCTTGTGCTATATGCATGCTTATCTTCCAGCTATGTGACAGAGGAGTCAAGGCACAGCCAGCTATGCCATATATACCAACAACTAGCAAATCTGTTGTCCTGGCAGCTTGCAGGAAATGCAGAATTGGCCTGAGACATGCCTAAATAGCGCTCTTGGATTCTCACTTGCCAAACACAGTGACTGATGGGGCTAGCCTAGGAATGGCTTTTTAATAGGCAAGGCTAAGAAGGGTGGAACCCTCCTAGAGATAAGGGGCAGGGGATTCTCATAGGGACGGGGCAGTTGGATCCTGGTAGGAAATGGAGAAGACAGAAGAGAGGGACTGAAAAAAACTGGTGTGGGCCCAGATGGTTCTCACAGTTCCTGCAGCAACAGGACAGGAGAAGCGAGGGTACCATGATGACCTCTCCTGGCAGCCCTGCCATTTACCCCTGTTGCGAGAGGGGCATTGACACCCGCTGGGTGCCACAGCAGGGTGCAGGCCTGCGCAGTGCAAGCTGCTCTGGGGTCCCCACTCAGTGGCTCCCACCCTTCATGTGGTGTCAGGGGCGGCCATTCCCCGCAGTCAGACCTCTCGGGCCCTAGTTACTGCCACCTCTGGGAGGTCAGTCACGGCCCATCACTTGGGGGGTGCCGAGGCCCATCGGCTCCTCCTTTCTCATGAGCGGGGTGGATGGGGAAATTCCCCCCGCCGGGACGCTCCCGGCCAGCTCGGCAGTGACCCTGCTCGGCTGTGCCAGGCGATGCCCCTGGGTGCATTAATAAATGGTGTAGAGAGGGTGTGACACTCCCCCCCCTGCGGGCTGGGCAAAGAGAAGCTCCGCTCCTGCTGAAGGTGGGAGGAGCCTCCCACCTCAGCCTTGCTGGCCGGCTCGGGCGCCATTTTGAGAAGCTGTTTGTGTGTGGGGCTGCGAGAGACACTTGGCGCTTGCCCGGGCAGCGCAGGGAACAGG
>NW_027427057.1:0-1268 GCF_003597395.2 Chelonoidis abingdonii
AGGCACTATAGACAGCTGCAAATCCATAGGGCCCTGGGCTGGAACCCGGAGTAGAGGGCGGGCCCGGGTTCCCCCGAAACCTCCAAACTCCTGATCAGACACAGGAGAAGTTGATCCAGACTGTGAGAGATCACTGAGGTGAGCAAATCTGCCAATAAGCACAGGACCCACCAAGGTAGAGGAGGAACTTTGTCACAAAAGTTAAGGCTGAAGCATCAGTGATGAGTCACCGTGTATGCACACTAGTACACACAGATATGTAAATCCACCAATGTCAGACACCTGTGTTACAAGGCACAGTAGGGCAGTGGAGAGATGGATGTTTACATTAAAACTTCCACTTCCTGGTTCATCTCTTTGTAGCCTACTTTTTAAATAGTGAATTTTAAAAAATAAATAAATCACAAAATACAGCTATTCCAGCAACATATCTACCTTTTGTTGAATCTGCTGTAGTCTCTCACAAGGGTCACTGGGCATCTAGGAGCTCTCATTAACTTCAGTTCAAATTGTGGGTGCCCCGCCTCTCTGGAACCACAAATTAATGATTATATAGATGGGAACATCCTACATATCAAAGAGTAATCCATTTATCAGTTTATGACTGCAAAGGGGAAGGCCTGGAATCCATACACAGATCCAGAGTACTAGTTTCAGAGTGATAGCTGTGTTAGTCTATCAGCAAAAACAATGAGCATTTCTTTATTTGGATGTAAGCTTTTGTGGGCTAGAACCCACTTAATCAGATGCATGGAATGAAAAATACAGGAGCAGGTTTAAATACATGAAAGGATGGGGGTGCTTTACCAAGTGTGAAGTCAGTCTAACAAGATAAATCAATTAACAGCAGGATACAAAGGGAGGAAAATAAGTATTGAAGTGGTAAGAGAGAGGCCCATTACAGACAGTGGACAAGAAAGTGTGAGTAACAGTAGGGAGAAATTAGTATTGGGGAAATTAGGTGTAGGTTTTGTAATGACCCAACCACTCCCAGTCTTTATTCAGGCCTAATCTGATGGTATCCAGGTTGCAAATTAATTTCAGTTCTGCAGCTTCATATTGGAGTCTGTTTTGAAGTTTTTTTTTTGTTGAAGAATTGCCACTTTTCAGTCTGTTATTGAGTGACCAGAGTACTAGTTGTGTCTGAGTAAAATGGAAGGTGGTCTGTAGCCACATTAAATATTTTCATTTGGATGCAAAGTTGGCTCCCAGATTCCAAAAAATGAATTGTTTCTCGTGCTCACTTGCATTAAAAAAAAAAAAAAAAA
>NW_027427058.1:0-1449 GCF_003597395.2 Chelonoidis abingdonii
CCCTGCAGCAGAGGGTCTGAGCCCCCCCCCCACTAACTGTATATTGTTGCTGAGCCCTGCAGCAGAGGGTCTGAGCCCTCCCCCCCCACTGACTGTATATTGTTGCTTAGACCTGCAGCAGAGGGCCTGAGCCCTGAATTGACGGTATATTGCTGCTCAGCCCTGAGACAAAGGGCCTGAGCTCCCAACTGACTGTATCCTGTTGCACCGCCTTGCTGCAGAAGGCCGGAGCCCCCAAGTGATTGTGTACTGATGCTCAGCCTTGAAGCAAAGGGCGGGACCCGGGCCGACAGAGTGTGGTGAGCCGGTGTGGCTACCCTCTGCCCTCAGGGAGGGTTGAGCCCCGGTCCCACCCTTCTACAGAGATCCTGTGAATATTTCTTCCATTTTAATTCATGTGTTTTTCTTGGCGTTTTGGGTTCAAACAAAACATGGTTTCCTCCAGGCCCAGGAACTGACCTAGGTTTGCTGGAAACTATGTTCAAGTTTTCTTAAAAGTGTTCTGACTTGTTAGTAAACCTTACAGCAAACCTTTGCTTGTTTCTTTTTGAGCCGGCATCTACAAAGAGCTAAGCATTCTCACCTTCCATAAAGCTCGGAGCCTCGAAAGACCAGGCACTTTGGATTTCATCCAAAGTCCACTGAAGTCAATAAAAATACTCCATTGGCTTCAGTGGGCTTTGGATCAGGTCCCTTGTACATAATAAAACCTGAACTGAGCAAGCTCACAGTTCCTAATGGGAATATTACACAACCCCAGAAGTGAATTTTTTATCTCTGCAGCAGATCCAAGTATGATATGCCAAATAATCAAATTGCAAAATTAGTCATATAGGTCTCAATTCAGCAAAGCATTTAAGCACATGCTTAACTTTAAGCACACACTGAAGTCCATTCCCATTCAGCATTTATGCATGTGCTTGACATTAAGCATTTTTAAATGCTTTGCTGAATCAGGTAAAATTAAAAATGAATGTGTAAAAAATCTGCAAAATAGCAGAATTCTTACTGATTGATAAATCCTAACAAGCTTTCTCATGTTCAGCATCAGAATCCAGACTTCAATTCAGCAAAACATGCAAGTGTGTTAAGCAATGTGACTGTGTATGTGCCTAAGTGTTTTGCTGAATTGAGACCTCAGTTCTTGAGTTGGATGGTTTTGGGGGTTACAGCCATTGTTGTAGGATCTAAAAAGGGATTTTCTGACTAAGGAGCAAAAAAAAAGCTGAGAAAAAGTTAAAGCAAAATCAGCACTCCCCACTCCACATGTACCTTGTTGTAACGGCCTTCGCCACGGCTCAGCCCCGGGTCGCAGGGGCTGAGCGAATGGAGTCTGTAATCCAAGCCCTTAGGTAAGACGGGGCAACGAACAACAGGTTAGGGGCTCTGGCCCTGTGAAGCAGGGCAGAGCAATACGCAGTCTATGGGCTCTGGCCCTTTGGATCAGGG
>NW_027427059.1:0-2982 GCF_003597395.2 Chelonoidis abingdonii
AACAAGAGAGAGACTGTTAAGTTAGATCAAGAGTCGAGAGATTAGGCCAATTTTGCCATTGAGTTCTAGTAGAATGCCGGTAAACCCCGGGATTAGAAGCGATAATGTTGGTTAGCATCTAAAGGCTGGTACTGTCTTCGGCGCGCTGCTCCAGGCCCGACTGGGCGCATCCGGAGAAGAGCCCGTGACGCGCTGGAGCCAGTGCGGAGCCCGCGCCTGGGGCCCGACGACCGGCGCCCCGAGGCTCCATCTGCAGTCACCCCTCGCATCAGGCTGAGGCGGCCCAGGTCGCCAGAACTCGCGGATCTGGCTGAGCGCTCCGGGCCTACGACCCTGCACCTCCGTCCTCGCCGCTGGAACTTCGCCTCCTCGACTGAAGTTCTGAATCTCCCGCCTGCGCGTCGTCTCCCGCGCGCGTGCGAGCACTCATCCCCAGCCATCCCTCGTTCCGCCAGTCGCACGCCGGGACCCGCGGGGGCCCAAGGCGAGCGTGTCCTCTACCCGGCCTGGCCGTCGCCTGTTGCTCGTCTCGTCTCAGCCTAGCCCAGGCGCTGCACTAGAACTGTTGCGGACCAGGGGAATCCGAAAACGATTTAATCTCTTCAAACAAATACATAAGTCTATAACTCCAGCTATTCGACTACCTATTGCCCCCCCAAAGCCCGGTGGCTAAGACTTGGTATGTTACTGAAGCTTCATAGGCAGTGAACAGACCCTAGTAATTGGTTACGCGATCCTTCGATGGCATGGCGTCTCTCAAATCTTAACGGCTACACCCGAAGTGTCAAGTGAAAGAAATTCAAGAATGAAGCGCCGGTAAAGCGAGCGGGATAACCATATTGACTGCACTCAGAAGGTATGCCCGAGAATGCGCTCGTGCATTCGTACATTATGACATCTAATGATGTTTACACTGTATGAGCCATGAATCCACGTAGTTGGAAAAACGAGCACATTCCTGTATATCCTGCCCTATACCTAAAGTTTGCTATATTGCGTACAACCCCACAGCCAACGGAACGATGCTTTGCGCCGACTAAGAATCGCGCAGGTTAGAAGACGTTTCGATATACTTCGATAATCAGACATAGCAGAGTACCCGTGTGTTAACACCTTTATACTCTGACGGAGGCGGTGTAGGGACACACAGAAAAACGTTGATGATTACCGCCCAGCTGTGATTGTAGCCACAGCTGACCTAGAAGACCGCGCCTATTGACTATTGCTAAGAAGAAGGAACCCCCATCCCGACAAAATTGTCTGACCTTAGACAAAAGGTCCCCCATAACAGCCCTGCAATCACCTAGATCACCGAATTGTTCACGTAGCCTGTTTTTTGCATTTTCTTAATAAAGCTTATTTTGCACCCCACCTGTGTGGTAATTGCTCCCCAAGATCCCATATACCTGCTGGCAGGGACAGAGGGCAGCTGCTTAAATCCATTTCTGTTTCCATCTTTCATTCACCTGCATGTTTGGATCAAACAGAGCACTGGCATCTGTACACAGGCTTAGAGCCAAACAAAACCAAACATTTTTTTAAAGTTAAAATTAGATTGTTAAAAGTAGGGCAGAGGCTGTGTATTCATATTCACTTTGTTTCCACAATGCACAGTGCAATGAAACCCTGATCCTGACTACACTGAAATATATATCAATGTTTAACAACAGTTAGAGCTATGAAAAAATCATCCTCCCCAACAATGAACTGTTTGACATCTTTCAGCAAAGAATTTTTCCTGGTTTCTGCAAAGCCAAATGAAGCAGTTTCAGCAGGTAGCATTCTGCCATTTGGTTCATGTAAAAGTACTCATGCTGTGACATGACAAAATAAACATTTCTTGGAGAAACTATACAATTTTCCAAATGTTTCATCAATCCTCTGTACGTACTGGTCAAAGGAGGAATATCTTACCTGGTTCAAATGGACAAGTTCTCACAACTATTTGTCAACAGTTTATGTTCTCACTGGAACGGCTTTGCACATTCATAGCCTCCCACCCTGCCGCTACATCATACAAGGATCTGAATGAACTTCACAGGCATTAATTGATAGCCCTTCAGCAAATCTCCAATAACGGAATGAACCCGATCAGAAGAGAGGTGGGCGCAAAGTTTGAATGCAGAGCAGAATTTAGTGTCTGAGGGGACTGGGATGCAGAGTTCCATTTTGAGTTTGTCTAGTATCACAGAAAATTGTCAAAGTTACAGGTTTCACTGTATTAACCAATGTGACTGGATACATCTACTATATGACCACACATGAGGATTAGCCAAAATTGATTGCTTAGGGTACGTCTACACTGCGGGATAATATCGAATTAGCTATAATCGGTCTAATAAAACTGATATTATTAAGTCGACTGTGAGTGTCCACACTAGGCATGTTAATTCGATAGTCTGCGTCCATGCTCCATGGCTAGCGTCGATTTCTGGAGCGGGTTGCACTGTGGGTAGCCTTTCGTAGCTAATCCCATAGCTTCCCAGGCTCCACTCCGCCCCTTGGAATTCTCAAGTTGAAAGCCCATGCATGATGGGGCAGAATCACTGCGCCTGGTGTTCTGGGTACAGCCTCACCGCGCTCTTGAAAAGCAGCAGCACAAACCGTTTCGCGCCTTTTCCCAGGGTGAATTGAGCAAACGCCATAAGAGCAACGCAAGCATGACGCCCGAGATCAGTAACAGCTATCCTAGACCGTTGTCAAACACACTCGTCGTACTCTCGTGCGACTGATGCTGAACCCATGAACGCAAAGTCACAGGAGAGGAGAGGCAGCTAGCAAGCGAGTCGACACAGCGATGGACGAGATGAGGACTGAATTCTCACATAACCGCGGGCCCCCAGCCTTTGGAGCTACTGCTATTAACGGGGCAATCTTCTACCACTGAACGCCGATTTGGGCACGGGAACAAGCACAGACTGGTGGGACGCGCATTGTTTTGCATGTGTGGGACATTCGCAGTGGCTGCAAACACTTCTCCGC
>NW_027427060.1:0-1174 GCF_003597395.2 Chelonoidis abingdonii
GTCTGTTAGTCTATAAGGTGCCACAGGATTCTCTGCTGCTTTTAGAGATTTAATTTAGTGTCTTTTGAATGAGATGTAGCATCTTTTGAAAATGAGACCAGTGCTTTTGAAAAAATTTACCACTCTTCTAGTGCTATCCCACCTCGTCAAAAATGCACATATCATCAACAACTGTCATATATTTCCAGACCTGCTTGCTCCTCTATCCTTGGGCTTGGGCCTGGGCTTTTGAAATGTTGAAGCCTGTCATCTGATTTAAGCAGGACGTGGAACTGGAATCCTAGCACAGGAATGTAATGCATATGCTAGAATTACAGAAAACGGTCTTACTATGACTACTATGTTCAACAATTCTTCCCTGCCAAAGAACACTTCCAAAACACCACTCTATCAGTGTCTCAAAGTCACTTTGATGCAGGAGTGGTGCAAAAAGCTCTTAAAAGTGAACTAACAACAGCCTTAAAAGTTTGAACAAATCAAGCTAATCTTTAAATGCAACTTCTGCTTTGAGATGAGGAATATCAGAAGTGAAAGTGGTCAGTTAGACTTTCTTAATCAAGATGGGCCCCAAACCTCTTTGAACTGAGGAACAATGACTTGTGAAACAGCAACAACAAAATCTTCCCTGTTTCTCCAGGTAATTCATGCTGATTCAAATTGTCTTTTTGTCTGGAGGTTGGAGTTGACAATTCAGATTAGCCTTTCAAAATAAATTAGATTAAACAATCATCTCTGATGTGAGTCATGACAGACACAAAGCCGAGGTAATTATACAAATGTGTTAAATCCTCTGTGACATCTTTCACAGTTTAATTATGCCTTTTGGGATAAGTAGGATGACATCTTTGGGGACATAACATAGGACAGGTAATAAAGGTGGACAATCAAGTTAATCAAGAAATAGAACTGTCAAAAAGAGGAGAGATTTTCCCTACTTGAACAGAGAAAGGAAACAACGCAAACAAGGAATGAGAGACTTACTTTTGAGGAGAGATTAAAGAGGCTAGACTCTTCAGCTTGGAAAAGAGGAGACTAAGGGGGGATATGATAGAGGTATATAAAATCATGAGTGATGTGGAGAAAATGGATAAGGAAAAATTATTTACTTATTCCCATAATATAAGAACTAGGGGTCACTAAATGAAATTAATAGGCAGCAGGTTTAAAACAAATA
>NW_027427061.1:0-2463 GCF_003597395.2 Chelonoidis abingdonii
GGGGGGGGGGGCAGCGGAGTGGCGCTGTATATGAATGGAGAAGCTTGTTTCCAGGTTATCACTCGCCCACGGCTTTTTTTCCTGCTCTGCCATTAACAGGTTTCCGGGAGCCCTGCAGAATCCATTGCCACCATCTCTACTGCAGCACTGCTGGCACCGTTGCTACCAGCACCTGAGTCAGCCTTTGCACAGGTATTCGCACCTGCCAAATAATCTGCCACACCGGCATCGCTGCAACCACTTCCAGCCTCGAAAGTCTCCTCGACCCTCGTATTAGCTCTGCCGACACCAGCTCCCCGGCGTGTGCAGTTTGGCTGCAAGATGTCCTTTTGAATGCCTTAACGAGCACCTCGCTGCTGTGGTGATGGGGCTCTCCGTAAGCTAATTAACTAACTAACAAATCACCGGCACAGTGGTGACTCCGCATAGATGCTTGTTAATTAAGGGCAGTTCTGAAAGTGCCCTTTTTGTGTGAAGGAACCCCTGTGACAGCTGCTGCTGCGGCTTTGGAGCTCTCTAACGGGTCATGGACATCTGCACCATACTCACCCAGCTTTGGGCTGAGTGGGGGCAGCGTTCCCAGTCGAGGGCACTGGGCCATAGGTAGTCTGGAGCAGCTGCCCTCCACTGCCCTCTGCCATCTGGAAGAGCGATTCTGTGAAACTAACAGCTGTGAGTGTTACCTTGGATGGGGTTAAATCGAATTGACTCTGATTCTGTTTCCTCGTGTGTGCGAATGGGACAAGAGCATCAGCTGCCCTAACAGCCAAATTGCCACTGCTCTCAAACCAGCATAACCTTTCTCCTGGGCACGTCAACCACTCTCATCCTCCTTGCTAACACCGCCCCATCAGAGACAATAGCGCCACCCAGTTCCCGCCACCATGACTGCTAGCACCTTGACTATCAACTTGGGTACCACCCATACCATAACCACGGTCAGTTACCCGAACAAACTGCCCTTACCCAAGTGGAAAGGGACCTCTTCCATGTGTGAAGACAGCCCAATAGCCTGGACACACACACACACAACAGGAGAAATGAATGAATGAATTCAATGGAGAAGCAGAGCGAATGGGGAGTAAAAATCCAAGCCAGCATTTTCACAGCTGGGTCTCTTAAGTTAAACACCTCCACCTGCACTTAGACACCTAGATAATTTGATTTTCAGAGGTGTTGAACACCAGTGGGAGCTGCCAACATCCCGCACTGCTGAAAATCTGGCCATTGATTTAGGTACTTGAATATGGATTTAGGTGCCTCTGGTTTATTTATGGGGGTGCCCGCAGTATGGTAGGTGCTTTTCAAACACTAAAGAAGGACAGTCCCTGCTTCGAGGACAGACAAGCCAGACCCTGGTTAGAGGAAGGGGAACAACAACAGGCACAAGCAGCACAGCCGAAGTGGGTCTTGAAGAGGGATTTCCATGTGACCAGGGCAGGAGCTCTGTGGATGAGTTCTATGCAAAGGGGGCCATGTGGATCCACGTTATGGCACCCACGTTTGAGAAGGCTGGTGCTCTCTGTCGCTGTCTTTTCCTGCAAGGAGGAATACCTGAGTGGAGAGACTTTGGAGGGAGACTTTTAGCCATGACAGAGCATTTCATTTCTTTGCAACCCTCCATGGGGCTTGGCTCCAAATGTTCCCCACACCCTGCCTGAGAACTGGCCTGCACTGCAGCAGTTATGTCTTGTCTGATTCTGATCAGGTCACTTGCTGAGAACAGTGCTTAACGAACCACCCTCCAACCAGCCAGTAGTCTCGTCTCAGGAAAGTCTTTAGCTGGCCTTCTGCTTTCTGAATGGCAGACACCATGTAAACAAACCACAAGAGCAAGAAAAAGTGCTAGGTCGCTGTTTTGAAAGGGCTGCAAGGGAAGCTAGAAAAAGAGCCTCGCTATTTCCTGACGTCCACAGGATGTACTGGGTGGTTGGAAACAAATGTTGCATTTTGCACTCCCCACCAACTAACCATTTCTAACTTTGGTAACTTCCATTTGTGCCTGTGACACAGGATTCACACTTCAACTTTGAGACTGCAAACTAGTTACCAGGGTGAAGGGTGCATTATAAAAACATGATGGGTGGGTGGAGGTCTTCCATTGCTGCCAGTTTTGCCATCCTTTCTTCCTCTCTCTTTTCCATTCTCTCCCTTTATTGCATCTCCTTTGGTTGCAGTTCCAGAGGCACTAAAAGTGCATGAGTGAGGAAGTTGCTTTCATTACAGTGCTCTGAATTGCCAGCCAAATAGCTGCATCCCTCTAGCTCCTACCAGACACCAGTATATCCCCAAATACCTGGGGAGCGTGTCCTCAGGGCTGGTTTACAGGTTTGTGAAGTCTCTGCCAAGCAACACATGCAGGAACCTCATAGATTCATAGATTCTAGGACTGGAAGGGACCTCGAGAGGTCATCGAGTCCAGTCCCCTGCCCTCATGGCAGGACCAAATACTGTCTACACCAT
>NW_027427062.1:0-5862 GCF_003597395.2 Chelonoidis abingdonii
GGACTCAGTCATAAAAACAACATTTAGCATATCTCTTGAGAATAGATTGAAAAATCATGAATCACAGTCTCTGCTGAAGATTCTTGAGGAATTCTGTTCCTATTTGTTCTTAGTCTGTTTTCAAACTCTAACAAATAGTTCTAGTGTTAATTACTTAACACTCTTTAGTTAGTTATTTGCCAGTGTAACACTCTTGACGTTCAGCGAGCATGGCCCCTGTCATAAACTTACAGCTAAGGGTAGCATAAAATCCCTCTTTATCTGTAATGGGTTAAGAAGCTCAAATAACCTGGTTGGCACCTGACAAAAGGACCAATGAGGGGAGAAGATACTTTCAAATCTGTGGGGAAGGTTTTTGTTTTTGTTCTTTTTGTGTGTTCTCTCTGGATCAGCAAGGAACCACGGCAGGGAAAATACCTCTCCTAAAGCCATATCTGAACTAAGCATCTAAGATTAAAATTGTAAGTAATTGGAAGGAAATGCATTGGATTATCTTTTGTTTTAGCTTGTGAATTTTCCCTACGTTAAGAGGGAGGTTTATTCCTGATTTTATTTATTTATTTATTTATTTATTTATTTTGTAACTTTAAAGTTTTGCCTAGAGAGGAATCTTCTGTGTTTTGAATCTGACTACCCTGTAAAATTACCTTCCATCCTGATTTCACAGTGTAATCAGTTTCAAAACACAGAAGATTCCTCTCTAGGCAAACTGCTTCTTTTACTTTTTCTTCATAATAAAGTTCTGCTTTTAAGAACCTGATTGGTTTTTAGTGTCCTAAAAACCCAAGGGCTGGTCTGTGGCCACTTTGTTAACCTATTTGGTTGGTGTATTATTCTCAAGCCTCCCCAGGAAAGGAGGTGAAAGGGCTTGGGTGGATTTGAGGGGAACAGGAACTCCAAGTGGTTCTTTTCCTTGAATCTTTGTCTAACTCACTTGGTGTTGGCAGAGCTACTGTTCCAAGGACAAGGAATAATTTGTGCCTTGGGGGAGTTTTTAACCTAAAATGGCAGAGATAAGCTTAGGGGGTCTTTCGTGTAGGCCCCCATATCTGTACCCTAGAGTTCAGAGTGGGGAGGGAACCCTGATAGCCCCTTTAAAACCTTGTTCTGAGACAGAAGAAGTGCGTATTGTTTCAGGAGCTTGGTGAGTGGGAGATCGACAGGGCAGGTATGTCTGTCGCTCCAGACAAGAGGGCTACACCGAGCAGGCCCTTGTGTAAAACAGCAGCAGAGAACTAGCCTGGAGCCTGGGAGAGACAAAGTGGCTGACTGGGGACACCCCAGGGCTGGAGCCAGGAGGAGCACTGTGTCAGGCAGGAATCACCTGAGAAGGACAAACCAGAGCCTGACCCAGAGCTGCATGGTGCTGTGAGTACTGGGGCTTGTGACCTTGCATTGGGAATAAAGATGGAGGCTGTAGCTAGTTAACTGGGGAGATTGTTGCTCTGTGTGGCTTTCTAGAGAGCAGCAGAAGAGGGCATCGGGCGGGGGATTCTGAGGAAAAGTTTCCTGGCACGAAGACTCACTGCCAGACTGGAACTTTTGCCCAGAATTCTTGTCAGTGTCTGCCCATTTCAGACTGTGGTAACCACTGGGCTTGTGTGATGTAACCCTGATTTACTGGCCCTCCTATCTTCCACCTGTTGTTTTCTCCATTCATCCCTTCTGTGGTGAAGTATTCCCTTTCCTAATATTCTGTACTCTCTAGTGCGTGTGGTTTACTCCAGGGATGTGGACAGGTATTCCTGGTAGGAAGGAACACATCTTGACATGCTTTATGACATACATTTCATGAGCACAGATGTAATCCTGCACGGTTCACCCTGCCCCTGATGTCTGCCCTTTTGCAGGTGAGGGAGACACTCGTGCATGTTTTCTTGGAGTGTCCAGGTTGCAGCCCCTTTCCAGCTCTCCAGAACCTTCTCCTAAGGTTCTGACCATGTTTCCCGCACATTTGATTTATGCACACTCACTTCCTATCCACATGAAATCACTAATCCTCATGAACCATCTCCTGGTGCTGGCCAAGGTGGCCATCTATAATGCCAGGAGGAAGATGCTGGATGAGGGTGCTCTGTGCCTGTGGGAACTACTTCTGTTCTTCCCTCGCTCACCTGTCCAGGTAGAGTTCCTCCGGTGGTGTCCGCTGGCTGCCTAGATACCTTTGAGGAGCAGTATCAGTTTCCGAATTTCTCTGCTGGTGTCCCTTCCAGATCTCTGATTTGATACTGTGACCCTCACTTCTGACCTTGTTATCTCATTAGTTCCCTGTAATTATTAAAACCTGGGTCCAGTAGCTCCTCCCCTTAGACGGGGAGGGTCCTTCAGACGTGGGCAGGCTTGCACCTGCCTGCCTCCAGATTTCGATAGTGCAGGCCTTCTTGGAGTCCTCATCATGCGCTAGAGAGCTGTTTCCTGGAGGACCACCAGACTGGAGACCTTCTGAACTACAACCGGGGGGACTGAGTGGATTCCTGGTTGCTAAATCAGTGCATGGGGCTCTCCACTGCTCAATACCCCACACGTTACTCCGGAGGAGAAGCCAGCCTTACCACCCATCTCTTGGGCTTCCCAGAGTGGGTCCTGCAGGAGGGTGCTCCACCACCCACTTGCCCTGACCTTCCAGAACTTTTCATCGGGCCCTGTCAAGGTCCCCCCCTCCCCAACCACACATCAGCCCTGCAATCTGAGCCAGTTGCATGATCTGCAGCCAGTTCATTTCTGACCAGCGCCAAGGAACATCTTGTACACACTCGTGCTCCACACATTCATTTCTTCACCCTTGTGTCCTGCCCTTACAAATAGTGGGCCCTTCTGCCATCCTTGCAGGTCAGGAACCCATTGGGCCAGCCTGTATTCCACCTTGTCCACACCACCTGGGATATCAGCTGGTGGCTCCTTCATGGACCATGAACATGGCATGTACTTGGCGGGTTCACCCCCATCCCCAACACCTGCCCTTTTGCGGCATGAGGTAGATGCTGGCACACATTTATTTGAGTGTGCCATATTGCAGCACCTCTATGCTGCTCTTCAGAACCTTCTCCTAGGCTCTGCCCTCCCTTTCCATGCTACCTCCTGATTTATGCACACCATGTCCATGCCCATGAATTCATGAGATTCCCCTGATCTACCTCCTTGGCATTGACCAAAGGGCCATCTATAAAACCAGGAAGGATACGCTGGAGGGAAGGTGCTCCGTGACTGTGGGCCTATTTCTGTTCCTCCCTTTGATCACGTGTCTGGACGAGTTTCTCTGGGCCACATCTGCTGGCTCCCAGACACTTGAGAGCATGTGGCTCTATCTGAGTTTTTTGCTTGGTTCGCCTCTAGCTACTCCCACCTTACAAATCTATGATCTACTCCTGACTCTGTTTTCTATTAGCTTGTCCCAAAATCATTGAAGCCCAGGTTTAGTCACTCATCCCTTAGGTTGGGAGAGGCCTTCAGATGCAGATATGGTGGACTTGTGCCTGCCTCTCCAGACTGACAAGTGCAGGCTTTGGTTGACTCCCCTCAGTGCGCCGAGGTTGATCCTGCAGGTATCACAAAACGGAGGTCTCCAGGACTATGACCGAGAGGACTGGTGGATCCCCTGGCATTTGGCCAGCACATGGGGCTTCACCTCTCAAACCCCATGGCACATACCCAGAAGGTGAGGGCTGCCTTAAGCCCCCTCTTGGGTATTCTTGAGCAGTCTTTGTGGAGGGTGCTCCCGCCTGCCTCTCACCCTTACCCTTTAATCTTTTCATTGGTCCCCTGCTCCTCGAGGCCCTCTGCCCCCCTGGCTTCCCTCTGCATACCCACTGCTGTGTGACTTGCAGCAGGTTCATTTTTGAACCTCACCTAGGGAAGAGCTGTACATGCTTGTGCTCCAATATTTTATTTCTCACCCTCGTGTCTCTCTCTGATGGGGAGTGCTCTGGACTGTGGGCCTATTTCAACTCCTCCCTTCATTACTATCCAGGCAGAGTTTCTGTGGCCATGTTTCTGACTCCCTAGACACCTTCGAGGAGCAGTGGGTGCTGTCTGGGTTCTCTGCTCAGTGTCCCCATCTGGATCCCTGCTTTTGAAACTGTAACCCTTCCTGTTGTTCTGTTTTTCTCATTACTTCTTCTCTGTATTTGCTTGAGCCTGTGTTCAGTAGCTCCTCCCTTAGGCTGGGGAGGGTCTTCAGCTGTGGCAGGGATGCACCTGCATACCTGGATTCCCAATAGTTTTAGGTTTTGTTTCGGATGTGGGAGCATAAAATGAGAATTGAACAAGTGGCTGGTTTTCAGACTTGCTTCTTTAAGTTCCCAGATTCAAAAAATTCAGCCTAAGTTTCTGGGCCAAGGTCTGCCGGTGGTTTGTGGCAGGCCAGAAGCAGAGCCGCACATCTCGTGACACTTTCAGTTACAAAGACCATTCTTCTCTTTGGTACATCCAATTAATCCACGTTCTCTGGAATGCTGACTGCTTTGGTGGAAGAGGTCACCCTGTCTCTTGCTGTTGCTAACCTGTCTTACCAGAGATGACTTTCCCTTGAGACTCAGAAATACTACTGAAGAGGCAGTTTTTACCTTTGGAATTAGGCCATCATTGCACTACAGTGTCAGCCATTCCAAATATTTTCAGGCCGGGGGCAGGAAGATCTAAAACTCTTGTTCCTAGCCCTCACCGAGCTCAATCTTGATTTTGCTTACACCAGTTTTTCACTAAGGCAAATCTCCATTTATTTCAGAAGAAGCAGCAAAGAATCCTGTGGCACCTTATAGACTAACAGACATTTTGGAGCATGAGCTTTCATGGGTAAACGTTGACAAGATTAATCACAAGCCCCTCCATATGGGCCCGGAGGTGCAGCAAGCGGCCCGGCACAGCCTCGGCGACCCCCAGCCGTAGGTTGGGGGAGAACAGGGTCGCCACTCCAGCTGTGCGGACCGAGAGGTGGCTAAAGTAGACCCCGTCCCCCAACTCCAGCCTCCAGCTAGCTTCAGCGGCCGTATCCGTATGGGTCTCCTGCAGGAAAACCACAGAGTACCCCCCCTCCCGGAGGAAGGAGAACACCTGGCTCCTGCGGAGAACCATCCTACAGCCCTGGGTGTTTAATGTGGCAAAGATGATCGGCGCCAAGGGGACGGCTGGGGGGGATCCTCACTGGCAGACACGCCCACGGCCTCTGTCGGGCCATGCAGCAATCCTTGTCCTACCCTATAGGTGAGTAAAGAGTCGCAGAAGAGGCGGACCTGCTGGTAGGTCATGGTGGCCTGCTTCCCGGTCCTCTTACCCTCCCCCATGAGGGCCCTTGCTTCCCAGAGGACCTGATGGAAATCCCCCCACTGCTGGAGCGCAAGCTGGACTTTGTTACGGGAGCCACGGATGTCCTCAAGGAACACCCGCAGCCCCTCCTTCAGCACATGGGGGAACGGGGTCACTGATCTATGACTGTCCCCCAGTGGGGCCGCTGTCACAGCCCCATGGCCCACCGAGGTGGGCAGGCAGGGGGCAGACCCCCGACATGGCATTCGATGGGCTGACGCCACGCTACCTGCCCCACTCCCCCATTCAACAAGGGGCGGCATAAAGAAAATAGCAGCCTCCAATGGGTTGGAATGGGGAAAAACAACTAAAGCTGCTCCCTGGGGGGTATCCCCAGGGGCGGCACTGGCAGCACGGGAGGTGGAGGGGACAAGGACAGGGCTGGCATCAGGAATAGGGCAGGGGGCAGGAGTAGGCCTGGGATCAGAAAGGGAACTGGAAAAGGGGGCAGAAGTAGGATCCTGAGCCTCAATAGTTGGGCCGCTGGAAGGTGGCCCCTACTGGTTAGGCTCAGAGATCTGGGGAGTGGGAAGGAGACCTCCAACGATGCCGGGCTCATCC
>NW_027427063.1:0-1045 GCF_003597395.2 Chelonoidis abingdonii
TAATTGCCCTAATACAGTTTGAGAACCCCATGCGTACAAAGCCACCAATGATCTCCTGTGCATTACCAAGCTTTGCTATCCAGTGCAACAGTGCCTTTGCATGGCATCATACACCTGCGTGGCAATGGCCCAATCAGAGGCCACTCAAGACAATATAAGTGCCCTACAAAATTAGCTAATTGAAGCAATTTTATGTTACTAAGTACCCATCATCCAGATTAAGTCAGAGGATGTCCCAAGTGTAATTCAAACTAAAACTAAACAGAAGAGTTTAGATAAACCAAATTCCCCAAAGAAGTTGCAAAACAAAAAATCAAAATAAAACAAAACCCCAAGGATCCTGATGAGGCAGTTTCAATAACATATGACCTGCTCACACAGTAAACATGTAAAACCAAATAGAATAAATGAACAATGTTTTTCTTAAGCTGCTCATTTTAAAAGACACCATTTTATCAGCAGATCAAGTTGAGCAACTTCATGAATTTATTAGAGGAAGCTTACAGTCCAAGGGCTTAATCTCAAACCCATTCAAGTCACTAGACAGACTCTCGTTGACTTCAATGGGCTTTGGACCAGGACCAAGGCCCATGGTACTTAATCTTTGGAGAAACTCATCTTATTTAGCTAACCTCCTCTCCCAAACAACCCCCCTTGATCATTTCCACTATCGCTCTTGCCATTTTGCTGAATCAAAGGTGCCCTTCCAATTGTGCTCAGTGAATCTCCTAGAGAATCTTCTTTCTGTAGTCTGGCCTGGGAACCTCCTCTCCTCTCATTCTTCCTAACTTCCAGCATTGCATCAGCTATGACATCCTCTTCAGCCACTTGCTACAGTTTGCTTGAGTCTTTGTCATAGTATACTTTCCTCAATCTGAACCTTAGAGTCCAAACATGAGGTACCAGCATGAAATCCTCTAAGCTTAATTACCAGCTTAGATCTGATACGCTGCCACCAATCAGAACTCTGAGTGCCTGATAAACTCTGGTCTCCCCAAAACCTTCACTGGGGACCCCCAAGACCCAGATTCCTTGAGTCTCACAA
>NW_027427064.1:0-1816 GCF_003597395.2 Chelonoidis abingdonii
GCTCACCGCTCCAGCTCGGCTGCTGATGTTGGCTTGCTGGGCTGACGAGGTGTGTGGGCTCCACAAGGAGTTTAACAACCTCCTGTTCCTTGCTGGGCCCGAGACACCCCCGCTTTGTCAGCAACACACACACAGGCAATGGGCCTTTTGTGGTGGCCAGTGACTGCCTTAAATCACTTGAAGCAATAGGCTTCTCGGTGTGGTGTAATCGCCTGCCAGAGTAGGGGCACCACAAACCCTCTGGGCCCCTGGGAACGACAGGGTCCCAGGGGCACTGCACAGCCCTGTGCTGGCCTGGGGTTGTGGCTGCAGCACCTGCCACAATTTGGGGCGGCTCTGACTGGCCTCCGGGCTAGTGCTGTCAGTTCCTGGCTGTTTGGGGAAGGGTTGAGCACAGGAAAAGTCCTTCCAGAGGCAGCCCTGGGAGGAGCTCTCATGCAGTTAATCTTGAACAATGGCCAAGGCTCTCATACGCAGCTGCTGTGCAAATTTGTCTGCCTGAGAGTTAGCACGAGATCTGAGCAGCCCCAGCTCGGGTCACTTTGACCTGCTTGCAGACGGAGTGGTGGTGGTGAGCAGCTCTGCGCTCTCCAGAGGTGCTGGCCTGACTCTCACCCAGGCCAAGTATCTGTCTGCAATCACAAGGGGGACTGGCTTTGCCAGTGACAGCTGTAGGGTACTTAGCACTTTGCACCCCTAAAACAGTAGCTTAGTGTTCTCATTAAACACCCCAGTTCCCCTTAGAGCCTTTTCCCTCTCCGGACTGACAGCAGGTCTCGAGGGTCCCTGGCCAGCTCTTTTCCTCATGGGTTTGCTGCCCATCAGTTGTGCTTGTGGGATCTACCACTTTTCTGTACCTGCTGATGGAGCCGGGGGAAGAAGACTTCTACCAGCAGCACTTCCAGCACTCCCTGGCCCAGAATAACAGTGTGACCTCGCCACAGGAGCCTGCTCCTGTCCTGCTGCCTTAAACTGCCAAGTTTAAGCCAATATTTGAGACATGAACAAATATTGACCCTTCCACACACCAGAAACAACCCTTTTGCTGAGCCAGCATGTGGCTCAGGAGACGAGTAGGTTGCAGCATGTTTCACTGCAAGGTCATCAGGCCAGGGCACCAGGGATTGAAAGTCAGGATCAGCTGATGGGAACTTTGGGCACTGATCTGGTGGCTCTCAGCCAAGGTCCTAGTGGGGCAGGGCTCACGGTCAAAGAAACCTCCCCCTGGCTGGCAGAGAGGATAAGGTCTGAATGGGCCATGGAGACTTAACTCTCCCCACCCACCTCCAGTAGTAGATTTCAGAGTAGCAGCCGTGTTAGTCTGTATCTGCAAAAAGAACAGGAGTACTGGTGGCACCTTAGAGACTAACACATTTATTTGAGCGTAAGCTTTTGTGGGCTACAGCAATTGACAAGGAGATGTAAGGAACGGTGGGGGGGCGGGGCGGGGGGAGAAGCATTTGGAAATAGTTTTACTTTGTGTAATGGCCCATCCAGTCCCAGTCTTTATTCAAGCCTAGTCTGATGGTGTCCAATTTGCAAATTAATTCCAATCCAGCAGTCTCGAGTCGTTGGAGTCTGTTTTTGAAGTGTTTTTGTTGTAATATTGTGACTTTTAGGTCTGTGATCAAGTGGCCAGGGAGATTGAAGTGTTCTCCGACTGGGTTTGAATGTTATAATTCTTGACGTCTGATTTGTGTCTATTTATTCTTTTACGTAGAGACTGTCCGGTTTGGCCAATGTACATCATAGGACCTAATCACATCAGCCACACCATCAGGGGCTTGTTCACCTGCACATCTACCAGTGTGATCTA
>NW_027427065.1:0-1606 GCF_003597395.2 Chelonoidis abingdonii
GGGGGGGGGGCGCTGCAGTGTGATCTCCCACCTCTGTGCAGCTAGTGGCCTGTGCCCCCGAATGCCATGCTGGAGCCTCCATATTTATTTGACAAATAAAATTTGCCGAATTTTAAAATATTTTGGCACAGAATTTTTTAGTTTTTTGGCGCAGAATGCCCTCAGGAGTAGCTATGAAGCCTTGATCAAGAGAAATTAGATATATCAGCAACAGGAGAACAAGATACTTTGTCAAAATGTGGCTTGATGTTTTCACGATCGAAGCAGCGACGTCCAGAATCACATGTCTGATGTATAAGGTTGCACAGCTTCCCTTTGTTAATCACAGTTGCTGCCCACAGCTAGCAGAAAGTGAACACTACTTCAAAGAAATCCTAAGCCAAACTGAAGAGCAGAATATTAGGGAGAAAACCAGATCACTAGGTAAACTTTTCCTTCGCCTCAAAAAAGGTTCATTCTGCGGCAATTTAGTTACTGCTGACCCCCTCTGGGCAAGGAGCAAATGAATATTTAATCCACAACAGTCAGAGGGGTAGCTGTGTTAGTCTATCGCTTTTTACAAATCGATAGAGTCCTGTGGCACCTTACAGACTAACAGATGATTGGAGCATAAGCTTTCATGGGTGAATACATGCATGCGTCTGACAAAGTGGGTATTCACCCATGAAAGCTTATGCTTCAATATGTCTATTAGTCTATAAAGGTGCCACAGGACTCTGTCACTAATCCACAACAGGCACTCAGGAAAGTCTGCATTTCCCCCTTTCCCACTACAGGGCAGGGGTCAGAACAAAGGATTCTCTGGGATATCTTGTTTTGTTTTAAATAAGTGTTCTACAGCTTTGGCTCTTTTGCCAGAGGAGCTTCCCACTTGTGACAGGTGGAAGCAAAGTTCCTTTGACCAGCTCTTGCATCAGATCTAGATTTTTGCCATGGGTAAACAAAGAGGTCAACGAAGTTCTGACAACAACTTCTCCTAGTGCGACAGTGTAAAAGAAAATTCATCCTATTACCCTCCACCCCCCAAACACAAACAAGAAATGAAGAGCAGACCATGTATTGAGAGCATTCTCCTTGAATTTTTTTGAGTATAACAATCATGCAACAAGGCCACCATAACTTTTCAAAGTATTGATAGAAAGAGAGAAAGAAATCTGTTTCACTTTCTAGGGGAATCAAACGTGCCCTGGAAATTCTTGTCTCTCAACATGAGATCAATGGGCTATAATTCTACTAAATGAGGAAAGATCAAAGAACAAGATGTGATCAACACAGCAGAGACTAGCTGAAGGATGGTGACCTACAATGGGAAGTAAGATTGGGCACACACCCTTTTCATAGAGGTCATCCAGTCCAACTCCCTGCTCAAAGCAGGACCAACACCAACTAAATCATCCCAGCCAGGGCTTTCAGGGCTTTAAAATTTCTAAAGATAGAGATTCTACCACCTCCCTGGATAACCATTCCAGTGCTTCTCCACCCTCCTAGTGAAATAGTGTTTCCTAATATCCAACCCAGACCTTCCCCACTGCAACTTGAGACATTTGCTCCTTGTTCTGTCATCTGCCACCACTGAGAACAGCCGAGCTCCATCCTCATTGGAACC
>NW_027427066.1:0-1139 GCF_003597395.2 Chelonoidis abingdonii
CCCCGACCCCTATCCACCCCCCGTCGAGTAATGACAGACCCCCAGAATGCCCATGATCCAATGCCCTGATCCCTGTCCCCTGACCGCCCCTAGCAGCACTGTCCAGGGCCGCTCCTGGGTTACCGCTGCCTCTCCCCTCTCTCAGAGCCTCAGTGCGTCACGTCCAGGAGCTGCCCTGGCCCCTGGACAGCGCTGCAGCGGTGTGGTTCTGGCGGGACCGGAGCTCACAGACCCGCCCCCTTACCACGCGGCTCTGACTCAGTGGGAGGAGCTCAGGTCCCACCACTGCAGCACTGAGGCGGAGCGCTGAGGTGCCCGAGGATGGGGAAAGGTGGAGGCGGGGCCGGAGGCCCCTGTGGGGCCTGGGGCCTGGGACAAATTGCCCCATTTGCTCCCCCTCTGGGCGGCTCTGCTGGGCTCTGACTCATGTGGTGCATCCTCAGAGACAGGGAAAAGCCCTGGGCTGAAGTGGCCACAAACCATTGGCTGGCGTGGCTTTAACCCCCCATTCACCTCCTGATTCTCCTCACCTTCCACCCAAACTGCTGCTCATTACTCCAGAAGGTGGCTGCATGTGGGTCGATCCCCAGCTTCAGTCCCGTGGTCCTCCTGAGAGCGCAGAGAGAATTCTGGAGGCTCAATAAAATAAGTGGAAATCAAAATGAACAATAACTGTTTTGTAACAATCCAGCCCAGTTCTTTGTCACAACGCAGTCCCAAAGCAGTTTTCCCTGCTTGTCTCTCCCCCAGCTGTTCATTTTGGCCCAAATTGTGCTCTCCGTTTTGGCAGTGTGAGTCCAGAGGAACGATTGAATGTGGTGAGCTCCCCTGGCATGTGAGAGCAGCCTTCGTCCCTGTGTGTGACATTGTATTCCATATGCTTTATGAAAATATGCTTATGAATGTGAATATGATGTAACTGGAATATGCTTTATGCAAAAGGTCTCTTGTAAGGTATCATTAAAAAGCTTGTAATCTACTATGTTCATCGTAGAGCTCATCGTAGAGTTCATCGTAGAGCTCAGGGGACCTGCCGGAGACACGCTGCAGCTGGTTAAAGACGCGCTGAGGCTTTGGGTAAGGGGGGAGCTGGGGGTAGGAGGCTGGGGGGTTGGCTAAGGGGAAGGGAGTCCTGGGGA
>NW_027427067.1:0-1509 GCF_003597395.2 Chelonoidis abingdonii
TTTCGCGCCTTTTTTCTGCACAGATGCCATACCATGGCAAGCATGGAACCCACTCAGATCGCTGCGGCAGTTATGAGCACTGTAAACACCACGTGCATTATCCTGAAGTGTATGCAGCACCAGAACCTGCAAAAGTAGGCGAGGAGGTGACGGCAGCGCGGTGACGAGAGTGATGAGGACATGGACACAAACTTGTCTCAAAGCATTGGCCTCAGCAATTTGGCCATCCTGGTGGCAATGGGGCAGGCTCATGTCATGGAACGCCAATTCTGGGCCCGGTAAACAAGCACAGACTTGTGGGATCGCATAGTGTTGAGGTCTGGGATGTTTCCCAGTGGCTGTGAAACTTTTGCATGTGTAAGGGCACTTTCATGGAACTTTGTGACTTGCTTTCCCCTACCCTGAAGCTCAAGAATACCAAGATGAGAGCAGCCCTCACAGTTCACAAGCGAGTGGCGATAGCCTTCTGGAAGTCTGCAATGCCAGACAGCTACTGGTCAGTTGGGAATAAATTTGGAGTGGGCAAATTTATTGTGTGGGCTGCTGTGATCCAAGTAGCCAACATGATCACTGAGCTGCTGCTATCAAGGGTAGTGACTCTGGGAAATGTGCAGGTAATAGTGCATGGCTTTGCTGCAATGGGATTCCCTAACTGTGGCGGGGCAATAGACAGAACCCATATCCCTATCTTGGGACCAGACCACCAAGACAGCCAGTACATAAACTGAAAGGGGTACTTTTCAGTGGTGCTGCAATCACTGTGGCTGGTGGATCACAAAGGACGTTTCACCAACATCAATGTGGGATGGCTGGGAAAGGTACATGATGCTCGCATCTTCAGGAACTCTGGTCTGTCCCCAAAATCTTCATCCCTGTTCCTTGAGAATCCATTGACGGGGCCCATGCACAGGGCTGGGGTAGTTGTAGAGGCACCCTCTAGAATGGCATGCAGCTCATCATAGAAGCAGCATGTCTGGGGCTCTGACCCGGAGTGGCTGTTTGTCTCTCTGGTTTTTTGGTAGTCTTGCCTCAGCTCCTTAAATTTCACGCGGCACTGCTGCAGGTCCCTGTTATAGTCTCTGTCTTTCATGACCTTGGAGATTTTTTCAAATGCTTTGGCATTTCGTCTTTTCGAACAGAATTCTAATAGCATGGATTCGTCTCCCCATACAGCGATCAGATCCAGTACCTCCCATTCGGTCCATGCTGGAGCTCTTTTGTGATTCTGGGACTCCATGAGATGATTGCTTCCATCAACGTGCATGGGCTGAAATTGTGGAAAAGCAGTATCACTTGCCCCATACCTAAGCCGTGCTGAACACAATGCCATCAACAGCCTCAAGAACAACTCTGCCATCATAATCAAAAAGGCTGACAAAGGAGGTGCTGTCGTCATCATGAATAGTCGGAATATGAACAAGAGGCTGCTAGGCAGCTCTCTAACTCCACATTCTACAGGCCATTATCCTCTGATCCCACTGATGATTACCAAAAGAAACTACACCATCT
>NW_027427068.1:0-2074 GCF_003597395.2 Chelonoidis abingdonii
TTCTATTTAATGAATTAAGTTTTAATAACGAGTCTGCACATCATACACTACTGATGTAAAGCCAAACCAAGGTCACTAAAGGAGTATTCTAAAGTCTAAAGGATCTGTGGAGCACGGTCCAGGAAGCCTATGAAGAAAGTATATTTTAAATCTGTTTTTTTTTTTAAATCTATTAAATCTACACTGTTAAAAGGCACTGGGTGAAAGATCTAAACAGCGTATGCCTAGGAATAGCAAGACAGCACTTCTGAAACATAATTGAATGTTTGTTACATATGCATTACCAATGAAAACTATTCAATTTAAAAACAAGCTTAATACTGCCTACTCTCTAATTTAATATTTACAGTATTTCCAAAATTGGGCTATGTCAACATTTCTTTCACATCAAAAAGCCTCCACCTAATTTACTACAGGCTACTTAAGGAAACAATAGCTACTTATACATATAAGCAGCTCAAGCAACAACTGAGTCATGTAAATGGAAGACAAAAAAAAATATCTGAGCAAATATACTAATGAGAACTCACGTTATTAACAAACAGCAATTGATTAACAACGTTACTGATTTGTGGAAACTCACAAAACATTTCTTCTGTGTCATTATTTATTAAAACTCTTGTCCATGGCTTGGTCATGAGAAACAGGGTGGATAAAAATCATTAATTAAAAATAATAAAAACCAGATTTTTTTCATTTAAATCAGATTTTAATATAAATTAAATGCAGATTAATTTTTAAAATAAACCTACTTAAAATTAAATTTTAAATGTGACAACTAATGTTAAGGGCTAAGCTTATTATATATTATTAAAATCATTTAAATTAAATGAAAAAATATTAAGCAGTATGTTTGCTGCCAAGTTTTAAAGAAAATCAGATAATTGATTTGGTGGAAGTACTAGAGTTGCTGAGTGCTAAGACAGCTTTTGACAGCAATAGCATCATCGGCAGGTGCAGAGAGTATGTTTTATTCATTTCAGTTTATTCAACTAGTTCAGTTCGATGACTAATTCATTCAAAAGTTAAGAAACCAACTGGGAGTTGAAAAAGCAGAAAAGCTTGTTTTTCCTCTTCCAATTTATGAGCAAACACATGTGTGTGTGGGGGTAAAATCTGCTAGCTCTAAAATCTTGAAAGAGACAGTGACCAGAACTAACTACAGATAATACTCCCTTTGTTTAACATATCAGTTAGCTTTAAATGGAAAACATGTTTTGATAAATATTTCTTTTATGTATCCAACACGTTTAAGGTAGTTTAATTTTTTAAAAATATTAAAATTCTTTTTTTTGTGCATTTTAAGTAGCATTTGAATTTACATCCAGCTAGAGACTGACACGAATCACAAATAAAAAATAATAATAATCTATTACTAAGAAACGCATCATTCACCATTTTCTAACAAGAAAACCATCAACATTAATAATCTGAATAAATGTAAGTTAAGGTTTATCACTGCTTTAATATGTATAGATAGCAAAAAGAGGCACCAGATTTAGTGTAAAAAGCTATATTTAGCAGCAAATCAACCAATTTTAATGATTGCTCACCAGTGAGAATCATCCTTTCTTTAGGAAAATAATTCAAAAGCACAAATGCAATATATGATTAAAATTGATGATTTAAATCCAGGTTCCTGCTTGCTGATTTAAATCATGATTAAATCAACACTGACACTGGGTGATGTGATCACTCTTCTCTTTGCCTTTCCCCTTTCCATTTCATCTGTCCCCAACCTCTACTGATTCAAACAGCTTGTCCTTTTCTCTTGTCCCCTCACTGGCTTCCTCTCACTAACTACATCAACTTCAAATCCCTGTCTTCCACTTCAAGGGCCCCACTTAATCTAGCCACCCTGTACATTTCCAGTCTCAGCTACTCCTTGTTGAGATTATCAACGATGACTGGTGGATTTAGCCACAGAACTCACATTTCCATCCATGGCTGGAGAAATGAGGACTTGCTAGGCAGGAGAATCTGAAATGGAAAAATGAGTTTCCCAGACTTTCCAGTCAGTGGATGAGGCAACAGCAGGGAAAAGCAGTGTGGGGGGTTTTTTTTGTTTTTTTTT
>NW_027427069.1:0-1134 GCF_003597395.2 Chelonoidis abingdonii
CTGCCTTCCCCAGCCCTGCTTCACCCTGGGTACCTTGTCTGGTCCCTTGCAGCAGCCAGGCCCTTCTCCCTCTGAACACAGAGAGAGACTTCCTTGGCTCCTGGCTTCTCTGCCCTTTTATAAGGGACTGTGGCTCAGTTTGGGGCATGGCCCCAGATGCTGCCACTTCCCCCAGTCAGCTCAGCCTAAAAGGATGCTTTCTCCAGCCCTGGCCCCTTCCCTGGGGTGTTTTTAACCCCTTCAGGGCCGGAGCAGGGATCCACCCTGCTACACTCTCCTATGGACTGTAATACCTCAGACTGGACACCGTCCTCCAGCAGAGGACACAGAGCCAAGTAGAGCAGAGGAATTGCCTCCCGTGTCATACATAGAACACTCCAGTTATTGGCATTTGCCTTTTCACATCAGCATCACATTCTTCTTTTTCCTTGCAACAGTCCCTTCAAATAGGGTCAGCTCTCCGAGTCCTATCCCTCTTGTCAGTTTATGCCATGTTTTTAATGCCAGCTGCCAGCCTGACACTAGCCGTCCTCCTTTTTCAGCCAAGCTTGGGACCAGGTATGGTTGACTCATGCAATTTGTGATTCACTATTAGCCCCCAGATCCTTTTCAGAAAGACTGCTTCCTAGTCAGTCATTTTGTGTTTGTGCATTTGATTTTTCCTTCCTAAGTGCAATACTTTGCATTTGTCTTTGCTGAATTCTTGTTATTTATGTTGGACCAGTTCTCCAATTTATCAAAATCATTTTCAGTTTCCAATCCTGTCCTCCAAAGTGCTTGCAACCCCTCCCAACTTAGTGACACCTGAAAATTTCATAAGCACATGTTCTACTCTATCATCCAAACCTTTGATGAAAATATTACATAGTACCAAACCCAGAATAGGCCTCTGTCGGATACCACTAGATACATCCTCCCAGACTGAAATCAAACCATTGATAAACTACTCTTTGAATAGGTAAAAGCAGCAAAGAGTCCTGTGGCACCTTATAGACTAACAGACGTATTGGAGCATGAGCTTTTGTGGGTGAATACCCACTTTGTCGGATGCCGCATGCCGCATCCGACGAAGTGAGTATTCACCCATGAAAGCTAATGCTCCAATACGTCTGTTAGTCTATAAGGTGCCACAGG